>NW_027493843.1:0-289176 GCF_021521415.1 Bidens hawaiensis
AACAGTTTTTCATTTTAAGCAAAATAGTCATGTCAGATTGTCAGTCGCGGGGGCATGAATTACTGACTCGACATGAACCTAACTCAAAATTTGCGGATTTGTTCCAAGTCTTACGCCTCCTTAACTCAAAATTCGCGGATTTGGTTTAGTCTTAATGGGTTTGGTTAGTCTCGGGTTTGAATCCATGAATACGTTTAATGTGCCGTGCGTGTGTTAAACCGACTAGTTCAACGTTTGACCCATTTATTATTTTTTAAATCTGTTTTTGTAATAGTTGAACTAGAACTATTTGGGTTTTGTTTGCCAAAATTTGCAAGTTCAAAACCAAGTTGGCAGTGTTAAATCCTAATTTTAGAAGAAAATAAGAATAACATGTAGTATTAGTTAAATTATTAATATGCAAAACAATAAAATAAAAAAAATAGTAATTTCTTTTTTGGTTAAATGGGTCATTTGTGTTGACCTGCGAATACACGTGTCATGTTCGGGTTAGTATGAAACATTTGGGTTTTCTGTCCGGCTGGACCTGCCAACCCATGAAATTGGCATGTTTAGCCACTTCTACTATACAAAATGAATTTGCGGCTCACTATTTTTATTAATTGTGTTAACAGTTTAACAGAATTGGAAAAACAGCTTGGCGCCATGTTTCAAAATCAAGCAAGCGCAAAAGTTGTAACAGGGCCATGATTTTTTTATTTATCATAAAGCTAGTATGATGCACAATAAACATATGTATGGTGGTTTGGTCACTAACCACTCATGTTAGTGAAAATGAAGCCAAATTTTATGACTGTTGGATGTTTTACTTAACTAGTGCCTTTTACAAAGTCTTTGTTTGTGAAGTGTAGGTTGGTTTATGAGGATTTTTATGTTGCACCTTATTTATTCACACGCAACAAGATAACATCTTCAATTTTGGTTTCCAAAATAATTAAATGATAGGTATATCTGTATATAATAATTAAATAATTGACTGAATGAGTTGATTAGATGTGATTTGTTTGCACCTCTTTAAGGACATGGTTGATGGTAGGACTTTATGAAAACATAGGATTAGGTTAAGAATTTTTAGGAGGAGAGATCAATTCTTGTTATAAGTTCGATTGTTAGGCTTAATTTTATATTAGTTTTGTCTTTGTGTGTTTCTATGATGTTTGATCTTACTTGTTCATCAATTCAATTATTCGAATTATAACTTTTTAGTGTTCTATTTTTATACTATTGTTCTATTTTGAACTACTTGTTACCCTTCTATTATTGTTGTTTTTTTCTATGTTGACGTAGAGTTATTGCGTAGAACTCTATGTTGCTTTTATTTTGTTCGTGGCATTTGTTTTTGGAGCTAGAGTTTCTCTGAAAGTAGTCTCTTTATTCTTAGGTTTGTTCATATCTCACCATTTTCATACACTATTTATGGTGTTGCTGTTAGTGAGATTTATTACTGGGTATGGTTGTTGTTTTTGTTTAATTTTTATTGTTTATAATTTAATTAATTTATGTATCGTATTAGCTAAGCTTGTTAAAAAACAAAATATTTGGTGACATGCGACATGATGTTTATATGGATCCTAGTCGAAACTGATTAAAAAGCATAAATAATGAGAGAAAACATTTGCTTAACATGTGCACATAACTATAACTAGACAAGATACATGTATATGAACAATGTATACATGTATGAAATAAGCAATACACAACATGAAGGATACACTTTATATTTTTTTAATAGCCAAATTATTATTTACAGCCACCTTAAATGGAGATCGAACTCCCAACCTCCATTTTAAAAGTCTACCACCTTTGCCACCACATAAAATGATGTGGGTTTAACGATACACACTATATTAAGTAGCCCCGCATAAAATACACAATATAAAAAATATACAATATGTATTCGTTCTTGTGCTTGAGATGTTAAAAGATATAACTTTGTTAGTAAATTTGAACACAAAAACATTATATACTTATCATCCACGTGTGTTTGGAAAATAACCGAAAATAAATATAAATATATGTTTAACAAATCTATATTTTATTAGAGTGTTTACATCGACATAGAAGGCAACCGGGCAACAAATTTCTCTGCTAGTCCTTTTTAAGGGTCATGATATTCATACACACTTTCTAAAAACTCACACATCCTATATACGATCGTATAGGGGTTATACGATCGTATGGAATAAAAGTACAACAAAAATACACTGAGCATGCAGGTGTACGAAGTTTGACTGTGAGTCATACGATAGTATGACTCCCATACGATCGTATGGAAACAAAAAACAAAAACAAAAATTGATTGAATTGAGCCGTGTATGTTAAAAGCAAAACGTGATGATACATGGACATGAATGCTACATTATAAAAGTTTAAGCCTTTTAAAGCTATAATTTCTTAAAAAAGTTATACCCAAATTTCCAAATAGTAAACGCTTAGTTAACACATGCATCTACAAAGTTATACCCTTTTCTCAAAACTCACATGTCCTAAAAAAAGATCGTATAGTTGTTGGTTGTTTAAAAAATTCACAATTCACAAACCCAAAGTTCATAAGAAAGTTGCATACTGTTATAAAAAAAAACTCATACGACCGTATAGTGTCCTTACTATCGTATGGAATGTTCCTGGACAGCAGACACATGCTGCGAGAAGCTGACAAAAGCTGCAGTTTATACGATCGTATAAGAGCCATATGATCATATGGATTCCAAGGGTGTGTAGATAAGTCAAAACGGTGTGTGAATAACCGGAGCCCTTTTTAAATGACAAAACCAAGTATATTAAAATTAATATTCATAGATCTTGGGGTCATAACATTACTATTTATGACCGTTACACAACTAAGTAGTTCTACAGCTTCAGGTGCTAGGAAACCAAAAGTATTAATTACGAAGTGCATAAACATGTGATGGCTGTCAGACACACTTTTTCGTGGTTAGTCACATTTCATGAAGCAGTTTTTAATGCAGCTTGACGCACCGTGAAAACACTATTATCCAAGCCCCTAAGAGGGGTAACACCTATTAGATCTACACATGTGTGTTCCACTTCTATCCATCAAAAGACCAAAATGTCAACCGGTTAAGAGTTGTCTGTAGAAACCTCAATTGAAAAGCACAAATGATAATGTATACTAGTGTGTGTGAGTGTATGAATTGTTTATGTAGCTTTTTAATAAATTATAGCTTTGAGAAATTATACCCAACTAATTGCACATAAACATCATATACAAATGATAATGTATACTAGTGTTTTCTTGTTGGTTATGAAGTTTGGTGGAAAAAAGAGTTAAATTTGAAGAGTTTAGGGGCTTAATTGATCAACTTTCAAACTTATAAGTCAAGGCCCGACCCAAGCCCACATCTTAAAAGCCTTTTATAATATTATATTAAGTTAATAACAAGGGAAATCAGCCATTATTCAAGCCATAATCCCGAAATCAAGAAAAAAAAAACCCTAAACCCTAGTTAGCCCCTGTCCGATCGGAGCTACTGTAGCAGCGGCAGAAAAAGAAAAAAAGAGGCGGCTTGGCGGCTGTGGAGGCTAGAGGAAGAAGAAGGAGGCTCGGGGTGATTTTGGGCAGCTGCTAGGGATCTTTTACATCGTTTGTTTCAGCCATATAACTTAAGTAATTCATTCATAAACTTTACTTATTGTTCAAGAACCCTAACTTTGTTGATTTGATCTTTTGCTTTGAATTGTTTTGCAATTGATTGATAGTTTGTCTTGTGATTGATATTGTTTGGATCTTGAATGAATTTAATCATGTTTGAGTTGATGTTTGTGATGTTTTTCTTAAGTATACATGGCTGTCTAAAATCAATGTTAGGCTAAACTTGTTTGTTCTACCTAGGATAGATGATTGTTGAATAGTTTAGACTTGTTTAATGGATTGTTAATGTTCAAGACTTGAATTATTGATGTAAAGTTTAACTAAACCATAAATTAGATTGTGTGTGATGGCTGTGTTTTATTTGTTATTACTTAAAATCCTCTTGCATTAGTTAATTGAATTAGTTTTGATTAATTGATTGCTTGTTAAACTCTTGACTTGGTGTTTCGGGTTTATTTGCGGGGTGTACAACCGTAGGGATAAGTGTGTAATATAATCATCTAAAATCAGTTAAAATACACCTTCTTTGAGACCGAGAAGTGATAAGAAGTAATATTGTCTCGTTGCTTTTACTTGTTAGAAATAAGACCGCGCGAGAGCGGGTTTTTGTCTTGTCAAGTTTGAGTGTTTATGTGCAATTAGTTGGTTTAATTTGGGTTAAGTTAAATTGTTCCTCTATCCTTGGTGACATAGTATTTGTCTCCATTAGGATAGTGTGTCGGTGAGACCGAGAGGAGAGTCGTCATTTGAACACGTTAATAATTGTTTTTCCGGTTTATTCTTTAAAATCAACTAAGATAAGTTAGAGATTGTTAGAGAGACTGAGAGGTAATTTGACTTTCTTAAACAAGTTTTAGTTTTGTCATCTTTTATAACCGGTGTCGTGAATATTTTCAATCCATTGTCTTGTTATTTCTGTCAACATGATTCATTCCTAGGTAGACGTCTTTATTCATTGAATTTAAACCAAAGTTTTCAAAGTTTTGTCAAAAGTTTTCATTCAGTTAAGTTAAGTAGTTAAATAAATTCTAAAGTAAATTAATTAAATATTTTGGTGAGTCTTGGCTAGAGTTTCGTAATTAAAAACGTTTTCACGTGTCTTCGAGTTCGATATCCGGACTTTCCTTATCTGTGCTATACGCGACCGGTACACTTGCCGTTTGTATGAACTAGGATAGATTGTTTGGTTTTTAAAGCTTAGTTGCGACTTGTGTTTTATTTATATATATTTTTTCGCACATCACATTTCATAATACATATTGCCTTCATGTAACACCCCGCAACCGCAGCGGAAACGTAAACGGGATGCAACAGACACCTCTGATATCAACCACATTGTTTATAAAGAAAACTGAATGCATTAATATACTTCAAATTACATTATCTTGTATTCCATTACCGTCTAGGTGATACACACATCATACAATACGATACATAATTCTATTTATTATAATGTATCCTAACATCCCGCACGCAAATCTTACACACATCAAGCACTTAGCACATAAGCAATCACTTCATCTTAGTTGTACCTGAAAAGCATGTGAGAAAACGGGTCAACTACGAATAGTTGGTGAGTTTCACAATTCGAGTAAAGCATGATAAATCATTATCATAAAATAATATTATTATCGATGTAATTATGCTGAGCCCACAAGTGAAACCTCTGACTATCACACACAACCCCGTGGCATAATCCGCCCACGAACCTGCCCCAAACCGCTATGCCTAACATTACATAGCAAAATAAATATAACACCCAATATAGACATGTGCAACTGGCTGGGAAACATCAGCAAATCCATGCCGGACCAGTTGGGTTTGTCAGACCAATAGTAATATCCACACTCTACCGGCTTTCAGTTAATCACTCGTGTTCCGGGGCCTTAGAATGTTAGCAACTCAGACAATTACCATCTTAGTACATTTCCGTACGATTCCCGTACAATAAAATATATGTAAATCCACGCAAATCCATGCGTTCAGTATGTATTTAAACATTTCAGTAATAACATGCTTCCGCCCCGAGAAACTATTTAAAAACAATTCAGAAAAAGGGGCTCGTGAAACTCACCTTAGCACATGCAAGCAGGTAACAACAATCATTATCAGTTAACACGTCCAATCTGTAATATGATCCCTACGATTGTTACTATACACTCATTATTAATATAACTTTAACCAAGTTAACCGGTACATCTGGGGACACTGTTAACCCAGCACTGTGCCCGTTCTGGGGGCAGGGTTAACCCAGAAACACTTCTCCGGACTCAGATTGTGATGTCGTTTAGAGTTCAATGGTCAAAATTATTATTAGTCGCTTTTCCCGTTTTACGTGCCTAGCACGGTTATCCGTTTTTACGTTCCAAAAATGAGTTTGGTCACACACGACCTGAAAGTAGTTGTTGACTGATAATTTAGTTAAAGATGTGAAAATATAGCTCGGTTTAGACGCCCCGATTGGCCGCGGGACCCGTTTCCGTCTTTAGCGTACCGGAAACTGTTAAATCGGACAAAAATTACTCAAATCATCCGAATTATTTTCGGATGATTTATTTTTACTTGTTTAACTCATTTATATGAAAATAGTCCATTTTTAAGGTTTTTATACACCAGTCAGCTCGCTTAGGCGAACTTTACCGGTTTACGCATTTTAAGCTTTCAAAGTTTGTTTTTGCACAAATAATTATCCGTTTGATCTCGGATCTTGAAATTTTACACAAATCACTTTTTGACAGTGGGGAATTTAATAAAAATATTTCAAGAATTAATTTATATATTTAAAATTTATTTATTTATTTTTAAACACCATTTAAACACTAAATATGTCGTAAATACCAAACGATCTTAGAAAAATCCCAAATTTTTCCTGGATGTCCCCTGCCATCCACATAGTCCCCTGTAATATTTACAGAACCAAAATCTTCTTTTACATGCCATTTTCACTAAAACCGAGCTAGAAATCCCTAGAACTCGGTTAACCGAAAAGCCTACTTAGACTTCTCCGAAGGACCTCAAAGTTTTAGTGTGACTTATACATGATATAAAAAGCTTATCTGAAAATTTCCATAATTTTTCATGATATTTAACTATTTTTCACCATTTTTGGCCAAAACCGAGCATTAAATTCACCAAATATTCATCCTTTATCCAAAAATTACCAAAAATTCACAGAACTCTTATTTTCATGTGTAGAACATCCCTGTAAAATTTCATGACCTAACTCTAAACCATCAACAATCTGTCCCAAAACACATACACCGAACATAAACCGAATATACCTTTCGTTTTCCGCCACTACAAGCTACAAACTCGTCTTTCCGCCTTATCTACCACTAAACACAGAGCCTAAAACAACACACCACAATACCAAGCAAGTTACACTCACGATCAAGCCATTTCTTTCATGGTTTCGGTTATGATTCCAAAAACAAAGATTTAACCGTAAAAATTCGTTTTTGATTCGTTTAACTCCTTTCTTGGACCAAGATCCTTTGTATAACCCGTATACATCACTTGATCATGCAAGAATCGGTTTTCATCATTGAAACCTCATTTTCTTGCAAATAAACTCAAAATGTGGAACAAAAATCAAGATTTAGCCATCCCGATATACAATTACCTTGAGTTTTCTTGCTAAAAATTCCGGATTTTGGATCATAGAATGGAGAGGGAGAGGATGGATGTTGAATGTTGTTCTAAAAAAAGAAAATAAAGGGTTTGGGGTATTCCTTATTTCCGATCGGAATGTAGGAGGGGTGGGGTGGGTCCCACTTCTCCAATCTTAGCCACATGTTTGGATTTCGGATATCCGGATAATGTTTTGGATAATCTGGTTCAGTTCGTTTTTCGGTTAAATGTTTAATTCAGCTTAAAACGAGGCTAAAACGGTTGTTTTTCGGCTAAAAATGGAATTTATATAAAACCACTTTAAAAAACTTAAACCATGACTTCCATTAACTTAAAATACCATGTTATTAATAATTGCGCATCTTTTTCGGCTTGATCGATTGTCTCTTGCTCGGTTTGGTATTAAAGGTTTCGTTTAACGTACCGACGTACCATTAAATCGAAAATTCTTTTTCTGTGCCGTACTTTACTTATCCCGAAGCATTAATGCTTCGTAGAATCACTAAATATTATAGATATCGTCTATAATTGAACCCTCGATTCGTTCGGGTTTCAATAATTATCGATCGATTGATCGCATATTCAATACGATGAATTATATATTCACGTACAATCCATACAGTGAACCCTGTATTCTCGTATAAATTACTATGGTAATTCATGTACCAGACATAAATATGACGTAACGATGGTCTACCGGTTAGGGTATACCTGGTTTAGTCGGAATCGTTACACTTCATCAATGGAGGTGCATTGGGCTCGATAGATGAGGTCTTGGAAATTGGTTTGAATGATGATGCTATGAAGCAGAACGGATTTGATATTAACTTTACGACTAAGGGCGTCGGATACAACATTCGCCTTACCGGGGTGGTAGCGAATTTCGCAATCGTAATCACTAAGTAATTCGGCCCATCGACGTTGTCTCATGTTGAGATCTTTTTGGTCAAAGATGTGTTGTAGACTTTTGTGATCCGTGAATACAACACACTTTGTGCCATAAAGATAATGTCTCCAGATTTTGAGAGCGAAAACGACGGCACCAAGTTCGAGATCATGAGTCGTATAATTCTTTTCGTGATCCTTGAGTTGCCTTGAGGAATATGCGATAACTTGACCTCGTTGCATGAGAACGCAACCGAGACCTTGGTTGGATGCATCGCAAAATACCACAAAGTCATCGTTTCCATCGGGAAGGGTTAGAACAGGAGCGTTGCAAAGCATATGCTTTAGAGTTTGGAAAGCTTCTTCTTGTTTCGGTCCCCATACATAAGGTTCTCCTTTATGAGTTAGAGCGGTGAGGGGTAACGCGATTTTAGAGAAGTTTAGAATGAATCGCCGATAATACCCGGCCAAACCGAGGAAAGATCGGATTTCCGTGGGTGTGGATGGAGTTTTCCAATCTTTTACGGCCTCGATTTTGGTGGAATCAACATGAATACCTTTATCGTTGACGACGTGACCCAAAAATTGAACTTCTTTTAACCAAAATTCGCATTTGGAGAATTTGGCATAAAGTTGTTCATTTCGTAGGAGGTCAAGAATGGAACGTAAATGATGCTCATGTTCGGCTCGGGTTTTGGAGAAGATAAGAATGTCCTCGATAAAAACAATCACGAATTTGTCCAAGAATGGTTTGCAAACACGGTTCATGAGGTCCATGAATACCGCGGGTGCATTGGTTAATCCGAAAGGCATAACCAAAAATTCGTAATGTCCATAATGAGTACGAAAAGCGGTTTTTGGAATGTCGTCTTCATGAACACGCAATTGATGATAACCCGATCGAAGATCGATTTTGGAAAAGCAAGTTGCGCCTTGAAGTTGATCGAAGAGGTCGTTGATGCGAGGCAAGGGGTAACGATTTTTAATGGTGAGTTTATTGAGTTCACGGTAATCGATACACAAGCGGAACGATCCATCTTTCTTTTTCACGAAGAGGACGGGAGCACCCCAAGGAGAAGAGTTTGGACGGATAAAGCCCTTATCGGAGAGTTCTTGGAATTGATTCGATAACTCTTGCAATTCCGAAGGGGCTAAGCGGTAAGGAGCCTTGGCAACGGGAGTCGCGCCGGGCACAAGGTCGATTCGAAATTCAACAGGACGAACGGGTGGAAGACCAGAGACGTCTTTGGGAAAAATGCCGGGAAATTCACAAACAACGGGAATGTCTTGAATCTTCTTTTCTTTTGAATCTTTCACCACCGCTTGGGCTAGGAATGGAACATACTTTTGGCGCAAGTACTTACGAGATTGAGAGCAAGACATAAGGTTGAGTTTCTTGGGGATCGTTTTGCCAAAGACTTTGAGAATTTTGCCATTGACGAGCGGGATACGAATGAATTTGTTATAACAAACGACTTCGGCACGGTGCAAAGCTAACCAATCCATGCCTACTATGATGTCGAAGCTTCCAATTTGCATCGGGATGAGGTCGATCGAGAACTCGTGCTTGCAAAGAGTGAGGATACAATCGCGAATGACCGAATCGATGATGATGGAATTTCCATTGGCGACTTCGACAGAAAAGGGGCGAGAAAGTTTAGTGCGAGATACGCCAAGAATATTTTCGAATTTAAAAGAAACAAAACTCCTATCAGATCCGGTATCAAATAAAATTGAAGCTAAATCCTCATTTACTAAAAACGTACCGTTCACCATATCGTTGGCAACTTGAGCTTGGTTGGCGTTCATCATAAAGGCACGCCCTTGGTTGCCGTGGTTAACTTGTTGAGCTAGAGGAGGTGGGAGAGCTTGCATGGCTTGCAGATGTGGTGGAGGAGGAAGGGCTTGCATGGCTTGGATCGGTTGAGCGGAAGGAGCCAAGAGTTGCGGGATTTGGGGTTGATAAGTTTGAACTTGGTAGGCTTGGGTATGGTAGTAGGGTGTGGGTATGATTTGGGCTTGGTTAACAAGAGCAAGTCGAGGACAAGCATTGCGGAAATGATTCGGGTCTCCACAATTGAAACAAGCCCTAGGTTGGGATGGAGGGCTTTGAGCAAAAGGAGTGGGACGATTTTGGTTGGATGGGGCAAACCTCGGTGGAGGGGGTTGCCCACGAGAGGCTTCTCGACACACGTTGTTAGTGTAACCATAGCGGTTACACTTGGTGCAGTGGCGACAAGCAGAGTAGGAGGGATGATGACGTTGACAAGTGTTACATAATGGGTGCGGGCCGAAATACGGTTTTTGGTTTTGGAGTGCGTGGGATTGAGATTGAGGTTGTGATGGGTGGGTGACAGCATAGTTTCGGTAGTTTGGTTTGATTTTCTTTTTGGTGTGGTGGGTGGAATTGAAGTAGTTGATGGCTTGAGGTTGTGGGTCGACTTTAGCTTGAGGGGTTGGTTCGGGCTTACTCTTGTCACTCGTTTTCTTGATGGAGAGGGTACCGTCTTTGACATGGTTTTCAGAAAGAGCACCGGCGAAGGTAATAGCATCATGAAGGGTTTGCGGGTTGCGACTCATCACCGAGTCGCGGATTTGCATAGGCAAACCGCCGACATACTTGTCAATAGCCCTTTCGAGGGGAGTGACCAAGTGAGGAACCAAGAGACTAAGCTCGTGAAAGCGGTTAGAGTAGGTGGAGTTGTCACCACTCTCTTGCTTGAGTTTCCAAAATTCGGATTCGAGTTTTTGAAGTTCATGTTTTGGGCAAAACTTTTTCATCACGACTTCTTTGAGCTTGGTCCATGAGTAGGCCATAGCTACTTCCGCTCCATGGGTGGAAATCTCACTATTCCACCAAGTGCGGGCGGTATTCTCAAACATGCTAGAGGCATACGTGGTCTTTTTGAGTTCGGGGCACTCACAAAGAGTAAACACACTTTCCATTTTCTCGAACCATTGTAACAAAGTGGTGGCACAGTTCGTACCAAAGAATTGGGATGGGTTGGCACTAGTGAAGTTTTTCAAAGCGAAAGGTATGGGGTTGGGTGTGGTTTGAGTAACGATGGGTTGGGTGGCTTGGATTTGAGTTATGAGTCCGTGAATCACAGCGGCGATTTCTTTTGCTACCATTGCGGCCATATGACGACCGGAGTTCGGCTTGCGTAGTTGGCGACGGATTAGAGGCATTCTAAAATAATAAAAGAGAAATGGTATAAGTTTGGGGTAATTGATATAAGTATGAGGGAAAAAGAGTAAATGTAGGGTTTAATGATTGTGAATCCTAGAGTTATGAGAATGAGAATGTTAGTAAAAACCATTTTATACTTGCATCAAAAGATAAAAATGTATATATATATTTATAAGTTTCAAACTTTTGCCATTCAAAAATTGGAGGTTTTGAGATTTTGAAATTTATATATATAGTAGGGAAAATCGTACATGAAATCACCAGGATTTGATATCCCGAAAAATAAAGTTGTATAAAATAATAGGTGAAGTCGAACATGTACACGTACCACCGCGTCTTAATTATGTTGTTGTGACTCAAATAACGATAATAACATATAATAAAAACGGAGATACAACGAGATGTTAAAAAACAATTTGTATTTTTAACACCAAAAATTATAAGGAGGCAACCGGAACGCTTGCATTCGACAAATTAAAGTATTGACATATATAACACGATTTGTAAGCCTAGAAAACTCACACTATAATTCAACCATCCCAGGTAAGTATATCACCTTCGATTCTTGGAATCTTTTTGTCAAATGGTCGTTTCATAGTGTTTCGCTTTCCATGATGGCTACAAACCCGATATAAATCAACCTTTAAGGAGATCTTAAATAACGGGATCCAAATTAAGTTTGTGATCCATAAAACACATTATGAAAACTAATGTTTTTGCGTTTTAAGGTAATGATACCTTGGAATACTATGAGAATGTGTGCATGTGTATATTTTGAAGATTAAATGAAATAAATAAGCAATTAAATGTATAAGTGTAATGAACAATCAAGTAGGGTAACACGTATAAGCAACACGTATAAGGACCCTAAAGCAAAACTATACTAGGCCGTTACGTCTAACCAACTATCTTATAGTCTTGGCTCTGATACCAATCTGTCACACCCCGACCAAAGGCGGCGGAACATGCCGGGGTGCAACGTGATTGGACAAATACACAAGACACTATTAAAGTGACAATATTTAATCAACTCATTAATTTCATTCAATCACCAAAGTAACACATATTGTTCATACAAATAACATCAAAACATAAGAAATAGATATTGTTCATTCTTCTAATAACCTAGCGGTATCAAAATAGAATGACGTCTTCAAGCTCCAACTCAAGTAATAATCAAACCTGTAACATGCATAAAATAACATTTGTCAACACGTATGTTGGTGAGCAATTTCATAGTTTTGAGTATATATAATATGAGTGAAATCCACAAACGTATATGAGACTATAAATAAAAGCATCAATCATGGTATATACAACATATGTAAATGAGGATCCTTTCTAATCGGTAAGAATACCGACATACTTGGATAATGAGGCCCTATTCTACTAGCACAAGGCTAAGTAGTCAGGGGAGCGTATGATCATACTTAATGAGGCTCAACAACAACATAAAAATAAACACTCGCGCACGTAAAGCATATGAGACATATAACACACAATAGAGCAAGTATTCTAGCATCATATACCCTAAAGTTTGTGGTTTGAGAAATGAGTATAATATAAATCATTTTTGTTTGAATAAGTATGCATGTTACCCCTAAAAGATAAAAGCTAAAACGGGGGATGAAATGTACTCACGTTAACTAAATAACTTGAAAGATTGATTCGTGAATAATCGGAGATCGGGTTTAGCGAGCAAGACCTAGATTAAATAGGTCTTAAGTTAGTAGGTAGTCTTGGAAGGGTTTAAAGTAAAATATGACAAGTAAAGTAAATAATGAAGTTCATGGTTTAAAAATATACTTAGTTGGGAAATTAAAGACATGTAAAAAAAAAGTAAGTTTACTCGAAACCGGGTCTTGGTATTTCATTCATAATTATTACTCAACCTATGTTAAGTAACTTATATGGGTTATAATGCACTAATGCAAGACCCTTTGGGTATATGAACACCAAAACAAGGTTTTAATCGAGTGTTCGGATTTTGTTAACTTGGGTCTAGATAATTAACTAAACTCAAAGTTAACTTTCCAAAATGTTTTGAGATAACTCAATAAAATCGAAAGACTTAACCAAGTATATAGTTCTATTATGAAGAACCTTAACATCCGTTAAGTGAGTATTTGGTTTCACCGGTCCAAGCTTGTTATAAGATCAAGTTGGATTCCGACACACCAAGTTAGTTGATAAAATACTTAAAATTAGTTTAAAATACATTCTTGAAGAAAAGATGAGTTTCGATGGCCAAAAACACACTTGTGTGTCTTAGGCAAGCGAACTCGGTTTAGTTTGGTTCTGGTTCGGTCCTTGACTCGGAATGATACCAAGGATGGTTGCCACATACCCAAATACCATAGAACTATCAAAATGGTTTTAGAAGTTACAAGGTTCAAATCTTTCATAAACATGTTTATCTAACTATTTTGGCTTCATGTCGGGGCGTTCCACCACAGAGGCAATACACCTTATAAGAAGATTAATGGAAAAGTATAGGGAGAAGAAGCGTGATCTACATATGGTGTTTATTGACCTAGAAAAGGCCTACGACAGTGTGCCACGACAGGTGCTCTGGGAGTGCTTGGAGGGTAGAAGAGTGCCCAGGAAATACATAGAGATAATTATGGATATGTATACCAGGAGTGAAACAAGTGTCCGTGCGCCAGTGGGGGATACTGATTTCTTTCCTGTAGAGGTAGGTCTTCACCAGGGGTCAGCGTTGAGCCCGTTTCTTTTTGCAGTAGTCTTGGATGAGTTGTCAAAGTCGATTCAGGGGACTCTCCCGTGGTGCATGATGTTCGCAGACGATATTGTGTTACTTGCTGAGAAAAAACAAGATCTAAACATGAGGCTTGAGTAGTGGCGAACAACCTTAGAGACAAAAGGTTTAAAGATTAGCCGATCTAAGACGGAGTACCTACACTGTGATTTTGGTGGGATAAACGACAATGAAGACGCACAGATCACAATTGAAGGGAAGGTGGTCCCGCAGGTAACGAAGTTCAAGTATTTAGGATCATTTGTACAGAGCGATGGGGAATTAGACAGTGATGTGACCCACCGAGTTCAGGTAGGATGTTGTAGATGGAAAGCAGCCACAGGTATATTGTGCGACAAGAGTTTCCCGACTAAACTAAAGGGAAAATTCTATAGGGTGGCAGTTAGACCTGCAATGCTATATGGAACAGATTGTTGGGCCATCAAGAAGGCACAAGTGCGGAAGATGGAGGTAGCAGAAATGAGAATGCTACGTTGGATGTGTGGGCACACAAGGCTAGACCGAATAAGAAACGTTGTGTTTCGCGAGAGATTAGGGGTGGCGAACATAGCAGACAAGATAAGAGAGTGGAGATTGAGATGGTTTGGACATGTAAAGAGAAGACAGAAGACGAATCCTGTTAGATCCGTAGAAAACATTACTATAGAGGGGAGGAGGGGTAGAGGACGACCGAAATTGACTTGGGATGAGAGGATTAGGCATGATTTGATAGACCTAAACCTCTCCGAGGACATGGTTGAGGATAGGAATTCATGGAGAAGTAGAATTAAAGTTAAGGATTTTTAGAGAGAATTCAATACCTTAGGGCTTAGACTTAACTTATTTAGGTCACATACCATAATGGTATTTCCCTTACATATATTATTATTATTATTATTATTATTATTATTATTATAATTATTATTAGCTTTTATATAGCTGTTAAACTGTGATCTTATTATTATTATTATTAATATTATTATAATTAGTAGTAGTTTTTATATAACTGTTAAACTTTGATTTCCTTTATTTTGCTTCATACACATGTACTTAGAGCCAAGGGTCTCTCTGGAAGCCACCTCTTTATTCCTTTGGATAGAGGTACGGTGTGCCTACATCCCACCCTCCCCAGACCCTACTTATAGCTTTGCTGTCGGTGGGATTTTACTGGGCATGATTGATTGATTTGATTGAAACAAAACTAGTAAACAAACTATTTAAAACAAAAGCTAGTAAACAAGAGTTTGGTCTTGGATGATTATACAATTTAGTAACAAATCCAAAAGGTAAGAGATGTGAAATATAAAAATCCAACATTTTATATTAGTGAAAGATTTGGTTTACAAATCGGGTCGGGTTTTGATACAAATACAAATACAAAAAAAGATCGAAAATGACGAATGTTACATAGAAGAATTGAGGTTGCAAATTATAATCTGGTTCCATATTGATACACAACAATGTAAAATGTGTTCAGAGATGAAACTGAAGGTATGTATAATGGTCTTCAAAGATGAGTTTTAATTGTGTTTATTTCCCCCATAATATCACAAAAGGATATTCATTAAAGAAAGATTCACTTAGTAATGGGTCTCATGCATCATGGATATATCACACACAAAGATTAAGTTAAATCACACAATGTGGGTACATTACAAAACACATGCAACATACCAAGTACATTGAAACATCTTTTAACTTCAATGGCAATATGCAAAAGAAGTATATTTTAAGCACCAAAAACATTGACATCTAGAGCTTCTTCGAAACAAGGGACATCTTTAACTTCAAGAACGACGTATGCTTCAATTCCATCACCTCCCATGCCGTCAATGAATTGCGCTGAATTTTTCATAGGCATAGTTCCAGGAACCGCCCAAACGGGCTTTCCAAAACCAAAGTCAACTTCATAAAAAGGGAACTTACACCAACTAGATAATGCAATCACATTTGCTGATTCAGGAATTTTTGTTAGATTGAAAACAGAATTCAGCACCATCATATGCCCATGTTCGCTATCATGGTGTACCTTGGAGTAGTCATCTATCGTTCTCATGACAGTCATTTAGAAGATTCGCCAGTTCTTCTGTCGTTTCAAGAATCTTAGACTCCGTGACACAAAGCCCCAAAAGATTCCCACAAGAAGACTTGGGTATCGGAGAAGCCGTTTTCCCCCTTAGATTTATTGGCTGCAAGAGTACAGACTCTCTTAGACGACTATGTATTGCCCGGTCAACACCAATGAGAGCCTTACAAACGATCGCAGACACCAATTGTAACTTGGACAATTGACGTGTGCCAGCTTTTCCACTCTTGATGGCCTTCGCTTTCATGTTGGATATTACACTCTCACTGAATGAAAGTTTCTTTCTTATATATTTGTTTAACAGTTCATCATCGGTGAGAAGTGGTACAATGGGAGGGACACCGCGAGCCGGAAACAACGAGGACGAGTTAAAACCAGGGCCCTTGAATTCGGTCTCATTTTCTTCTTCTCGGTTTATGGCAGCCCATTCATTCAAGAATGTGCACAATGTTGATGCATCAACAACCCTATGTGTAGCACTCACACCAAGTGCTACACCTCCACACTCAAAGGTGGTCAACTGAATTGTAAGAACAACGTCCCGAGGTTTCGTTTTCAATGCGATAAATTCATCAACCAGCCTAATATCCACCTCGGGAACAAGAATATCTTCTAGTTTGATGTTAACATTGGCTTGTATGAACTCAACACCTTCGTCATTACAGTCAACGGTTTGAATTTCTTCAACGAATCTACCCGCGAGAGGGTATAACCGTGATAAGGTTTTTTGAAGGGAATTTTCTAGTTGGGCAACATTAAACCTGGGACTGTGAATACTGTTTTCGGTGAAAAAGAGAACGGTTGCAACATTCATGAACGCCGCAATTTCATCGATGAGGCCTATCTTGTAGTGTTTAAGGTTTAGAGGTGTTGGCGAAGATGGTTTTATGAATTTGCTTGGTTGCTTTTCAAACTTCATTTCCATTAATGATTTTTTCACGAGTGAGTTGACACAAGAACAAAAGGAAATGGAGTGCTTTCACAGCTTCTTTACCGGATTCTATTTGTAATATTCTACGAATATTATTTTATTTATTAGAAAACAAAGCATCCATGTTTGTTGACTCTATTACATTAATTTTCATTATTAGTTCATTAGACTCTTATGTTATGGTTAATATAAAAGGTCACGTGTGTTTATCTTATTAACATTATTAAGACACATTATGACAAGACTAATGTTAAATACTTTATTAAACCATGTGTGTTTGGACACTAAAACCTCTTTATAGATGTTAACGAACGATTTCAGAACTAATTAATTTATGCTAAAGTTGGTGCGTCTATATGCTTACATTCATTAATTTTGAGATGTTTCTATATTGTGTCCGGGTTGAAGGTAAATCTTAAAAAAAAATATTTTATATGGACTAAAGCTAGATTGGCTAGAGGTAGAGAACGGTGCTAGGTCGTTAAGGTGTAAATATGAAAAACTTCTTTTCTTACATCTTGGTTTACCGACTGGCGCAAATATGGGTAGAAGTCGTATTTGGCAACCCGTAATGGACAAGTTCGATAAGGAATTATCTTGTTGGAAGGCTAAAGTGGTGTCGTTTGGGGGTTGTTTAACACTTATTAAATCGGTTTTGGAAAGCGTGGGTACTTATTATTATTTCTTCATCTTTTTGGCACCTGAAAAATTATTAAAACAACTAGAAAGCAAACGAACACGCTTCTTATGGGGAGGGTCGGAAGAGAAAGAGAAGAAAAGTTGGATGGCATGGAGTAGAATCATACGTGATAAAGAACATGGTGGTTTAGGGGTGGGAAGTTTAAAAGCAATGAACATGGCTTTACTTGCAAAGTGGTTGTCTCGTTACAAATCCGATAATAATGTAGAGTAATTCAGCTATACATAGAGGGACACACAAGTGAGAAGCTATTCCGGTAAAGTCTTTCTTAAGCGGTGTTTGGAAACATATTAACCGAGGGGATAGAGATGACTTTACCCTATAGTAGAAAGTAAATGGGTCAACATCGACATATAAATTGGTCGATTCGTTTCTCAGTATCCTGAAGTGACCCTAGCCTTAAACCACCATGTTTTCTTGTAGCGATAGTTATCATTGATGGATAATTATATGGTGTATTCATAAAAAAACTTTTGTCTAATAACCTACAAATTTAAATGGAACTAAACTTTATATGGTTTGTTATAGTCGAAGTTAATTTATGTCACTGAATAAGGTGTAATTAGAAAAACCTAACAATAATTCAAGTTTGTTATAAACATGCTTTCATTTGTATGACACTTAAGTAATATAATAAATAAAGGGATAAATTCATAGAATAGTAACCAACTTTGAAAGTTGTTCCAATCAGGCCACTGATAAAAACTTTTGTTCTAATCAGGTCATTGAATTTTCATTTTTGTTTCAATCCTAGATATTTTACCTGGATAGCAGGTAATATAGGTTTTTTTTTTTAATTTTTCATTGTTTTTACTTTGCATAATAACTTTTAAAGGTTGCGAAAATTAGTAAAAATGCGAAATATAATTTTAAAGTTCCGAAAATTTGCAAAAAAAAGTTCGGAAAATTGAGGTTCGGGTTAGAACGGGTCAAGGTCAGAATGGGTTAAAACGGGTTGTTTTTACTTTTCCGAACTCTTTTTTGCAAATTTTCGGAATTTTAAAATTATATTTTGCATTTTTACTAATTTTTGCAACTTTAAAAGTTATTATGTAAAGTAAAAATATTGAAAAATTAAAAAAAAACTATATTACCTGCTACCCAGGTAAAATATCTAGGATTGGAACAAAAATGAAAGTTTAATGACTTGATTGAAACAAAAGTTTTTATCAGTGACCTGATTAGAACAACTTTCAAAATTTGTTACTATTTTATAGAGTAATCCATATAATAAAATAGGCTTCCATACTATGCTTTTAGTCTACTTTATTATAAACACTTTATTTTTTTAACTAGAAATGCAATTAATGATGCCTAAAAATCCCATGTTTGTTTACTTTATTATACACATAATTGTTATTATTCAGCCGTGTTTGGTATGAAGACTATAAATAAGATTATTTGGTATGAATGGTTAATGTAAAAAGTCATGTGTATTTATTTTATTATCATACAATACAATTCGTAGATATTGAAGAATGATTTCAAAATTAGATATCTAAAAAACTATGAACGTTTTAACTCGTACATATAACATAAATTTATATATACACATTGTTTCTAGCTACAACAAAAACCGGCCTTAATATGGGTTTTATAACATTTTTGAGAAACACGCATAAAACCAGAACGTCAGAAAGTGAGGTATACGGAAGACGCCCCAACATATAAATTAGTTATATATATCATTAGTTTGATGTATATGTTTGTGCATAAAACACTAGAGAGTTAGAGGGTGAAGATCTCTAATTAATGCCAAGAACGAAGATGGGGGGAAACTTGAGAGATCCCTTATAAATATCTGTCTGGAGTCATGTTTTCCTTTTTTTTTCGGTCTTGTTTCTCATATGGCTAGTTGTGGTAATTGAAATAAGCAGAGAGAAAGTAACGCAGCAAAATAAACAAGCAAACATATCCACTCACAGGGTAGGGTCTCGAAGGTGAGACGACTCTATCTATCTGGAGAGAGATATATAGAGGTTGCTATAACACGTACCTACGGTTTTTGGTTTTAAATAAACTCCAAGTTCCATTAGCAGCTCATAACTATTTAGTATTAGAATCGAAACTTACATGTGATAATATATAAGAAGAGATGCGGGGTATGCAAACATAGAAGTTTAATTTTGTTTTGAATTGCAGATGAGGAGGCCGGTTAAGGAATGTGATAATCATCTCTACTGATAACGATCTTTGCAAACTTATAAGCCAATCAAAATATATTTCTTCGCTTTAATTATGTCCAATCTCGATTGGAAGTAAAAGTGGTAGCAGCCGGGCATGGGAGGGAGAGCTAGGTTGAGTTCTCGTTCACGCACCGTTGCGTAACTGTTGTATTAGTTGTTTTGACAAAAAAAATTGATGATGTACGTCAAAACGCTACTTCTGTTATTCTCTTGAAACTGACACGTTGGCACATATCACATATATATGGACCCTTCCTGGTTAGATATATATCGCTATTATATGGTTTATGATGCACACCCTATATCAGCACGAAAAGAGTTTGCATGTGGTTTAAAATTTTCATGTCGATCATGCTACGCTTTCATTAACTCACCATACTCCTCCTATTTCTTACCAAAACTATTTTATCCATTACTCAACTGGTTTTTGATCATCCTCTTGTTAAATTCTCACACTATGAATTGTTATCCGATACCTTTCGTTTTTCCCCATCAAGTACTCGTAAATCTCTGCATGGTCATTTCCGTGCTTGTAATACTTCCAAGTCTACCTGATTGTACTTTTCATCATTCTCATCCTGTAGCACTATGCTACTGCTGCTGCTGCTACTACTGTAACACCCCGGTCCGGATTGGGCTGACGTGTCACAATAAACATGGTTTCTGAACAAAAGACATTATTTTATTTATTTACTTGTCAAACTTATAATACATTAGATCAGGTAAACTTAAGGCTATTTTACAAACTAGTACGGTTAAAAGATATTTTATTATGATCCTGATGCTTTATTCTTCTCTCTTAACCCTGCCCATAGTAACCTGTGTACCTGTAAAAAAAATAATAATGACGGAATGAGCTGAATGCTCAGTACGGAATAATAGGCTCAAAATGATTTAATGAAACGTAATTTATATTGAACTTATGATAATGATACGATGCAAAGTGACTTAAATAAAATAAATCGTATCATATGGATGTACCCATGAGCGAACATAAAACGTGACAACATACATATAGCTACTCCTGCATATGTATCACATGAGATGGCGAGTTGGCATACCCGCTATCCATCTCCTTAATATTAATCCTAGGACCGATCCATACGCCTCCTAATAGTCATATGTACCACTTGTACTTAAGAGATGTTGTGAACTGATCTCACCGTCACGGGTGGTGCACATGTCGTCGGTGCCGTAACAACTTGCTCGTGGGACACTCTACGAGAAGCGACACTCTAAGGGTATCAGAATACAATTGAACTTATTCATGTAACTCATAGAAAATATATTTTCGTAACATATATCGGAACATGCGATAATGAGTATTATCAAACATAATAATATCGCATGACATGAAAGCTAAATCCTATGTTTAATCAGAATTGGAATCCAATGAACATCCAAGTGATATGATAATTCAAAGACGTTAGGAGTTATAAAATATATATTAACTCAATGGGTTTATATCAATTAAATATGAAAGCAATGAAGAGTGGGGGTAAGGATCCGTACTTTTAATATTTCAAAGCGATGCTAACTTGTTCTTGAGCGTTTTAATTATCTACATATGAGTTATATTCTAGTTAGAATTATTGATACATTATAAATTTTGTATTAGTTTTTTGGTTTTGAACAAATATATGGTCCTGGTCTAATATATTTAAAGTCATACCTTAATTATATTTTGTATCATTAATTTTGTTAAGTTTGATAGTATTTTAGTTATAACATAAAATCACATTTGTTACTATGTAGGGAACAAATAAATATGAACATCTTAAAGTGTGTCATAATTTATAACAAAATTTGTATTTATCTATTGTTAGTAAACAAGATATAAAGTTTACGTAATTTACATCATTTGTATTTTATAAGTATTATTATTTTCCTTTATTTTATTGTAGATAGTTATTATTAGAGCAATTTATATTTAATTTAAAATTTAGAGTCATTACAAATGTACTAGCAAAAAATTCATGGGTTTGAAAATATGCAAGTAGATAGATAGTACAATTATAGTTTGGTTCAAATCATTACCACTTTATACAAGTGTTTTTCTTACCAACCAGTAACTAGTCTTCCATTTGTTTAAATATTATAATAATAACATAAGATATACCTAGTTGGTACTTCATTTTCTTCAAAACTTTGCCAGAAAACAAGCACGTTGAGCATAAACTGTTTTGAGTTCTAAGGGAGTTTTCTGAAAGTAACGAAGTGATCGAACATTATTAACATCGTGAAACTAGGTAGCTTGGTTATCTTATTGATGTTCTAGTTTGTTTTTGGTTTGCCGATGATCGCGAAGTATAGTCGGAAAACTTTAACAGAGATATTTTGAGTGTGTCTATATGTTTATGTATACACACACACACACACCCTATAAGTAAACGTAGATATAAGTGTACGTTGTTACCGAATAACGGTTTGTCGATGAATGTCGGTTTCGTCGTGACGTCGGTTGGGACGTTGGGTTGCGGCCTTGGGGGGTTCAGAGGTGTTTATGGGATGAATATAGATTGGAGAGAGTGAATAAGAGTATTATTTTTGGTGTTTGGGCTTGTTTCAGTTTCCTTGAATTGTTACCCGTTGCCGGAATTTAGTGTCGGTGATATAGTTATGTGAATGTTTGAAGGTTTCAACTAATATATTTATAGTTAGTTTCCTTGTAACGAGGGCATGTATTAGAGATAAGGGTGTATCGAGGTAGTTTTTTTCTAATTCTATTCTTTGATCTTATCTAGTTGTTTACGTATCTACTTTGCAACGTAAGAGTTTTCGTTATGGCGCATTTTATGATTTCCCTTTCCTCTCCTTTCCCTATCTTTCCTTGGTTAAAAAACTCAAGATTAGTGCTTAATCGGATAAGACCAAGAATTTAGATATTGGTGAAGATGTGAGAAAACTGTAACATCGGTACGTATTCTCTTTTCTATTCTAATCTTTAACTGTGTTTTATGTAGGCCGTACCGTATAAAACCAATTGCTCACTAAGTCGGATTCATCCATATTATTTTAATATTCATATATCAGATTATCAATTAACCAATTGGATCATCGTGAACCCAGTTATAACTTTTGAAGCAATTTAATAAGTCTATCTGTCTATGTATTTAATTATTAACTACAAAATAATCCACCACTTTCACTACAATTAAACAAGCCCATCTTAGTTAATTTTTAACCCAACAAATTAAGATATAGCCCAAGTAGAGACATAATCCAACCAACAGAACACGAAACATTATTTTTAGAAGAAATAATTTAGTTTTAGCATAAGTTTAATTTATTATTTTTCTTTCATTATATAGAAACATAGATATTACATCAACATAGCAGGTAGGCGGGCAACAAGTTGCGCCGCCACCCCTTTCTGAATTGCAAACCCTAACCTGCTAAAGACATACCCTTGCCCCTTTGGAGTCGACACATTGCTATGCACAACCCGTTGACCTAAGTTTGGGCAGCTATTAGTTGTTAACTGTATTTAACGAACCGTTCAAAACAATGGCTATAAATAGCCCTGTAAACCTCATTTATCATTAACGATTTTCTTTAATGAAAAAACAAATTCTTTGTTTATCTTAAACCCTTTGCTATTAGATTGGCATCAGAGCAGCGTTAATCATCATTGTTAATTGCAGAACTGAAACCCTTGTTTCAATCGGAATCAAATTTTTTTCAGAAAATAGGAACAATCAAAAGTGGAACTTGAATTACAATTGAACTGTAACCAATTATTGTTGTTTCTTGGATTGATTTGACACCAAAACTTGAACAATTTTAAAATCTGGAAATCTTTGAACAAGAATTGAAAACAAGAAACAGAGATAATCAGAGCGAAACTGTAATTGATACGGTCTAAATTATATATTAATTACACATGTGTTTCCTACACTTTATATTAGTTTTGGTCGGTAAATATTAAATATTACTCAAAATTGGGTCGTGTGTGGATTTTGAAGATTTTAAGAGACAACGAATTAATATGAGGTAAACATTGTGGCCGCTAAGTGAGTATTCGAAAAAATGATCATATTTATTTATTGGGGAAAGTGAATACGGTGCTGTTAGACACCTAACCTTACACGTAAAATCAATCAAAACTACGTCATTTTGATTAAAAGTCTCTTAACTCAATCTAAATTATTCCATACTAGTTTGAAACCCGTGTATTACACGGGGAATTGATGAAAATTTTAAATTTAGAACATTAATCAAAATACAATCGACAACACAATTATCATATATTGTTAATAAATTACAATTTATATTAAAATTATAGGAATTACTAAAGAAACATTTAGCAAATATTTACTAATAAGAAAAAAAATTCATTGTACACTACGCTTGCGGTTGTGTTGGTCAATATACTAGTTTATCAATAATCAAAATTTTTAGTCTATGTCTGCCTGTAAATCTTCACAAAGCGACATATAGATGTCCGCGTGAAAACACGGGTTCATTCAAGTACAAGACAACCATAAATAATAAAACAAAATTATGTATTAAATCTTAATCTTAAATATATAAAAACGAAACCTCCTTAAATTCTCTCAAGCCACCAGATTGTTTTATTTGTAAATGAAAGTTTCTCATGCATTAAATCGAATTCACAGGTATGAGTCTCACCTAACCCAGATAGCCTTTTAAACGGGTTATAACATCTCATTATATTAAAAATTAATCTCATCAAATATTTGATATGAAACTCCTATAAGATAGGTATATACTAAAAATTAGTATCCGTTCTTTTTAAATATATTACTTATAATTAAGAACAATTTTGGAGTAAAAAAAAGCGGGTCATGAGTTTCACCAAACTCATATAGCTTTTAAACCGGGTTATAATATCTCATTTATTTGTAAAACTCTTTTATAATCAAATCCTAAGTATATTAATAAATTCCTTACAGTATATAAAATTATAATCCAAATAATATATAATAATATTAGAAATACTAATTACAGGGAATAAAAGCTAGTTATATATATATTATAGCTAAGAAAAGAACTTCATGATTCAAGCATTTCAAAATGACCAAAAGAATAAATTTAAATGGTTAGTATGTTATGTAGTCGATGTATATAATGAAAATTTTAAAGGAAGAAAATATTTTAATTGACTTTTATTTTATATACCTGAAAATACTAAAATAATAATAATAAAGCAATGTTCCGACCACCTCAATCCCATTTGTCATGTTTTTTTTCTATAGTTAAATTGTTTCATTTTCTTACTTAAGGATAAACATTACGTTAAAATATAAAAAGAAAAAAAAAGAATAAATAAATAAATAAATATTAACACACTTGCTTTATATATATAAGAATAAGGCTATTTTAGGTTGTACAATGACCCAAAAGGGATCCAAATAACAAAATGGGTTTAAATAATATGAGAATAGCTAAGTGAATGACAAATGACACAAAGTAGTATTATTTTACTAGAATAGTAAATTGATATGAAGATTCTTAGACCATGTGTAGTCATAACTCTCCATATCCAGGCATTATGAGCCACATGACGCCCAGTCAGAGTTATGGTTTTTTACAAAAACATGGTGTAGTCATAACTCTCCACCACCAGGAGTTATGCGCCACGTGGCACCCAGTCACTATTAATTTTATTTGTTTTTTTAAATAATAAATCATTTAATTAATTAAATATAAAATTAAAAAACTACATTTAAACTCATAAATAAAAATAATCGGTTTCAAGTGAGCGTCAAGACGGTGAGTCTATTCAACTCAAGCGGTTTCATTGCGGTACCGAAACTAAAACAAAACAAAACAAAACAAAAGCAAAATTGGTATTCGATCGGTCTCTGACACGTTTGTTACGGTATCAAAACAAAAACAAAATTGACATTCGATCGGGTTTTCGTTAACTACCAAGACACCAACCCAACACCCACCAAGACATCAATCCAATATTTCTTTTTGTTAACACACACACCAACCAAACCGTTCCATTTTATTCCAAAACCAAATCAGAACTCAAATACTCACGCCGCAGCCAATCCTCCTCCTCCACAAGCTTGAAGCCAAATAAGAAAACAAGGTATCCTTCCACCACCTCCTCCGCCGCCGCAAGCTCGAAGCCAAATCAGAAAACAAGGTTTCCTTCCACCGTCTCCTCCTCTGCCATAGCCGTTGCCGGAGTTACTCACCGCCGCAGCCCTTCCACGGCTCCCAACGGTAATCCCCCACCCCAATGGATAGTTTTTCTTGATTTTTGAGCCAGATCTTGCGTTATATATAAAACGCTCGGAAAAAAAAATCCCAAAACGCCGGAGGGGGTGGTGTGCCCCCCGCGTTATGCTCCAAAACGCCTACATAACATCACGACTACGGACGGTCTTAATATAGCATCCCCTCAATGTTGATCATTGCTTTTCCTAGGTGCACAGCTCATTCTCCAACCATTTTCATCCTCGTTCTTTTAACAAAAGTAGATTACAAGTAGATTTCAAATAATTTACATGCCAATAAAAAGTTAGGTTATTAAGGTATAAAATTATGTTAAAGATGGCTTTATTTCAACCAGAACAAAATTGAATGTTGTTAATATAAAATTGATATATTTCTCTCATTTTTGTTTATCTTCAAACTCCCAAAAGATCATTAATAGCAATAGCCAAATTACTATTATCGTGGACTTCTCTTATGAAAGCATGGAACCAGTGGTGGTAAATGGGTTACTTTGGGAACGATAGGTTTGAAACAAAAGATATGAAATTGGGTATTGGTTTAGGATTGAGGTGGAAGATGAGAGACATATTTTGGAATTAGTATCAGATAAATAAAAGAAAATAGTTTGTGAATACTAATTTTTGATTGTATTAATCAAAACTACGTTGTTTTGATTGGGTTTTACGTGTAACGTTAGACATCTAACAGCACCGTATTCACTTTCCCCTTATTTGTTACTAGCTTTTCTTATTTTACTTTTATGCTATTAGTAAAAATGATTATTCTTTAACACGTAAATGGCATATGATTGTAAAGTTAAATATAATGTTACATTGATTTAGAATAGAGAATAACATGAATTTCATGTTTTTTTGCAGTACGGGTTTTGTGCCATGATGAAAAAAAGCAGAAAGATATTATTTGGCCTACAATAATTAAAAGTCAACTTACGGAGTTAACATGCTCGTGAAGTTTAGGAAAAGAATTAGCAGGCCATGTATTAATTGTTTACTCATTTTATAGCAGCCCACTAAGCATGTTTAAAGCCCAAAACAAGAACATAAAAGGAAGTCGGTTGACAAGGGTTAAGGCCGACACTATTATAATAAAAAAAGCCCTTGGCACACTAAGGTTTAGAGTGATGTTTGATCCCGTACTTGAACAATAACCAACAGTCAATAACGATTAACACAGATCTCAGATCTGTCAGTTATAATATTATAGACCTATCTCATAATCGACCTTGATTCGGTGTTCTACGTATGTGTATATATTATCAATAAATTTAACATGAAGCTTGAGGGAGAGTAAATACTTTAAACTTTTCTTAATAATTTTATTTCTCTCAAAACTTCGACGCTTTACAAGTGAACATTTGTTCACTATATATAGAAGACGATCTTGTTCGCTAACATCCCCCAGCGAACCAGCATCCCCTTCGTTAAATAAGTTATCTTAACGAACCACCCCCTGATTCGTTAACATCCCCTAACGAATCAGAAGAGAATACATTATAATGTCCTAGTTCGCTAACATTCCTAGCGAACTAGACTTAAACATAACGAATTAGTCTAAAATAAACATTAAATATTATATTTAAATATCAAATAAACATTAATGATAAATACAAAGACTCTAGACGCAAAACCGTGCACTAACAAGTGACAACGAATATTATTATTGATTTTTTGAGAGGCTGTCGTAGAGAGGGAAGACGCAAGAAGCTAGGGAGATATCAAGAGAAAAACACGTTGGTTCGAGCATAGAATTTTGGGTTCAACACCTACTCAACCAAACATTGTCTTCCAATTTGAATTTATTATTATCTTTTTGAATTCAATGTATAAACTTAATTATTTAGTTTTGTTCTTGAGTATGGTTGTTGGCTAAACCTCTTAGACCGCCTAGGCTTATGATGAACTTTTGTTGATTTTGGATTTTGGTTTGGACTTTGCTTTTGTTTATGAATTTATGATTAAGTAAGAAGTTTATTGTTATTTATTCGATGCATATGGGTGCTTAGAATTGATTGATAAGTTTTTATTGTTTCATATTTGCTTTGTAGATTGTATATCATATAATAGGATCCTGTTAGGTCATCTACTGTGTGTTTTTGACTAGTTTGTGGTTGATAAGCATTAAAACCATAGAAACGATATTAATTAATAAATTAGATCTAAGTGTGCTGTTAATCTAAATAGCTGTAAGGTGATAGATTATGTGATAGGTCTTGGTTTATAAATTGCTATATTTAGTTCTTAGTAAGGTGTAACATTCGTTACTTTTCAAACCCGAAAATCCGACCCATTTTAAATTTTCGATTTTGTTCTATAAATTTATATATTTTCATCACACACACACACACACACACACACACACACATATATATATATCAAGTTTCGTTTAGGTTTTGATATTTATATTCATAAAACCGACCTGTGTTGTTGTTTCAATGCATTCTTATTTGTCGTTTATCATTTATACAATATTCCGATATTTAATATCATTACTTGAACGAATCCTGAACTATCCGGGTATAAGATGAAAATAAACTAAAGTGTATAAACTTTTATATCATTTTTAAAACATTCAAAAGTTTAAGGTTCACGTTGTAATTATAGTTAATTAAAATTTAAAAGAATTATGAAACTACAAGGGCTAAAAGTGAAAATTGAAATAATAATAATAATAATAATAATAATAATAAAATGCAGCAGCAAGCTGCCCCACCCTTCTTCCCGTTCGTTTTTCCGGCCAAGCAGATCCGACGACGGTGATGCATGAAACACCATAATAACACTAGTTTTGATCCGTTAAACATACCAAACGACGTCTCCACAACTCCTAAACATTATTATCTAATTTATTTCGTCATTAACGATCCATTTAACATGTATTAATCAATCACTAATCGGATTTCAATCAAACGCCATTAACGCGAATTAAACATCAATCGGAACAATTGACACTATAAATAGGTCGGTAGTCTTTACCTAAACCTTTTTCACACATAATTTCTCACAAACAAACTGTTTATAACCTCTAATTCGTTCACCCATATCCGATTCCGGCCAAGCTATGTTCGTCGTCTTTCCGGCATCATCCAAGGTGATTATTATATGAAAACATATTAGTTCCAAGCGTATAACAAAACCCCTAACTTTAATTTAACAACCATGGATCTGATTTGAAGAATTGAATCTAGGGTTTTTGTGAAGAAGAAGATGAACATGGGAATGGGTTTATAACTTATGGTTTCCATCTTTTAACAACTAAACTAAACTGGTCCAGTGGTTGTGTATACATGTTGTGGTCGTGGAGACCCGGGTTCGAACCCGGGTCACTGTAGATCTGGTTTATATTTTTTGTTACAAATTATTCTATTAGTTTTAATAAATCTTATATATTTATAAATCATTATAAAATAAATAAAAATTATTTTTAAGTTAAACAACAATTGTTTAGATTGTTTTAACCTTTTTATCCAAAAATCCAACTTTTACAAACCCGAACTTTTTTTATTAAAACTCGTAATATATATATATATATATATATATATATATATATATGTTGGGTGTGGATTTTTATCCTCGGAATTGAGCTTAACTTAGGGATGTTGACTCAAGCGGTTATTCTGAGGAAGGTACGTTGACTAATTCAATTGTCCTATATTATCTAACTGTTTTGCAGATAAGAGCACGTGTTAAATATGTTTATAAGAACATGGATTGCAACGGAATATAGCTTGAACTTCGTCAACTAACAATGTGGATACTAACGGCTCGTTGAAGAAGTAGTTAAGGGTTTCCGGAATAATCGGAATAAAAGTTGTAATTTTCTATTATAAATTGAGCTGATAATATTGATAGGAGACACACACTCTTTCACGACTTAGCTACTAGCAATCATTGTAACACTTAGCTTTCGATATTCAATCAGCTCCAACCCTTGTAACCACTTGTTTTCGATATTAATAAACTTTACGGTGATAGTTTTCACCGTCCGGGGGTTTTTTGTGCCGGCGAACATAATAATCAAGCGTTAATTCGACCAAAAGTTACGTTCGTAATCCTTAACCGAAGCAAAGTCGACTAAGGATTAAGTTGTAAACTCTTGACCGAAACGAAGACTATTATAATCAAGGGTCTTTCCCTCGTGATCATATCTTTGTGTCCGATCTTTTTACCATTTAGCACCTAGCCTCACACACTAATTTGATCAAAAGTTAGTTGTTAATTTTTGACCGAAACAATTTGGCGCCCACCGTGGGCCAAACGGTGCTTTGATCATTATTCATTCTCAAACGAAACCCTACTCTCAATATCCACAACATGTCTTCACAGCCCAAGATTGTTTCATCTTCTACCACAGCCTTAGAATCCTCAGCGAAACCTTCCATGCCTCCTCCTCCTTCTTTTGCTGTTATCCCAAAAAAACCTGACAACATTCAGCAGAAAGCTGCTACTCCAGTATTTTCGGGATCGAGACCATCCCCCCAGGATCCCGTTATGGTATCTAATAATGAACTTTTGTCTATTTATAAGCGATTACAGGAACAGATGGATCGCCAGAACAAGACCAACCAGATGCTGGTGAAGGAACTAGAAGATATCAGGAAAGCCAAGAAGCCGGTGGAAGAATTCACGCCATTAATCTTGAGATATCTGGATTTCACTCCTCCAGGATCCTCAGAATTGGTGCGTCCAGAGTCAACCACGGCGTACAACCCTGGATCCTCGCTTTTCCAGCACTTAGGGTCCACTGGATTGTACTCATCCGGATCCCAAGGATACTTGCATGCATCCATTGCTGGACCGTTTCAACATGCAGGATCCTCAGGATTGTCACAGTAGGGAGGATCCTCAGGTCCTTATCAATAGGCGTTATCTTCAGTATTGGCGCAGCAGGGAGGATCCTCAGGTCCTTATCAATAGGCGTTATCCTCAGGATTGGCGCAACAGGGAGGATCCTCAGGTCCTTATCAACAGGCGTTATCCTCAGGATTAGCGCAGCAGGGAGGATCTTCAGGTCCTTACCAGCAGGTGGTATCCTCAGGATTTCCACAGCAGGAAGGATTCTCAGGAGTATCTCCATCAGGATTCTTCAATCCTCAGCAGCCATATGCTCAGACTCAGCAATTTGCAGGGTCCTCCTAGGTGCACCAGGGAGACTTCATCCTGATGCAGGCTAACACCTCGACCACTCCATTTGTCACTCCAGGAAATACTATGTTCGGGAATACCAGCTACAACACCCAAATCGTTCCTCAGAATATCATCAGGGTAACACTTTCAATACAATTCCTTTTAATGCTAATCAGGGATTTTTGCAGGATGCAGTCATAAGTTCAAGTTTAGCCCGAGAGTTACAGAAGCTCAAGGACATGATATCAAATGTCCCTGGTGTAATCCGTCCCATAGCTGAAGTGCCTACTGATAGCCACAAGATATCCCGGTTCGTGCCATCGATTAGCGACGTGCAGATCCCAAAACGGTTTCAAACCCCAAATATGAAACTGTATGATGGCTCGACGGATCCTGAGGAACACGTCGCACAATACAGAGAACGGAGATCAATCCAATCCCTATGGAAATCAAGGAAGCATGTCTTTGCAAAGGGTTTGGGTCTACCTTAACCAGAGCAGCCATGAAATGGCTACTGAGTATTCCCCCTAACACTATCAATTCTTTTTCTCATTTAGTTAACATGTTTAATAACCAGTTTTCTTGCAGTAGAACTTTTGAGAAAATGACAGGTGATCTTTATAAGGTTACCCAGAATCCTGGGGAATCCTTGAGAGATTTTATTACCAGGTTTAGTAAGGAGTCGCTGGAAATCCCGAATCTAAACCCAGCTTCAGCAGTGGAAGCTCTCAAGTTGGGGTTAGAGAAGAGCTCCTCTTTCTATGATGATCTCGTTATGACTCCATGCAGGTCATTAGATGAAGCAAGAAGCAGAGCTCTGAGGTTTATCAGGCTAGAAGACGACAAGAAAAATTCTAAGGTCGATATCCCGAAGTATGATCACACGAACAGGAAATTCGAATCCCCGGGAAAGTATTTTCGAGCAAAGCCTTACCACAAGCCTAATAACCCCAGGATTAATGCAGTAGATGAAGAAGATGACGAAGAATATCATAAAATCTCTGAATATTGTTTTTCTGTTGATATTTGTGGATTAATGTGTGCCATGCAGGATTTAGGTGAGAAAGCCAGGTGGCCAAGGAAGATGGAGAAACCAGGAGCATGGAAAGACAAATCAAAATGGTGTGCCTTCCACGAAGACTTTGGGCACTTGACTGATGATTGCATTGCACTCAGAAAGGAGATCAGCTATCTTCTCAGCAAGGGCCACTTGAAAGAGCTACTTGGCAAGAAGAAGGGAAGAGAACAGGATCCCGAGAAAATTCCTGAAAAGCCGACTCCTCCACCAACAGATGCAAGAACAATCATGTTCATATCCGGAGGATCCGACATCTGTGGAACCTCTTATTCTGCTGCAAAGAGAAACGCTGACCAAAGAAAGTTAGAAGTGGCTGACAGGCCAACAAAGACATCTATTCTCACGCAAGAGAGGATTATATCCTCGATGAAAGTGATAGAGTCGATGTTCAGGATCCTCATCATGATAGTTTGGTAATAACTTTATATGTGGCTAACCATTATGTTCGCAGGATCCTCATAGATGGCGGAAGCTCTATCAACATTATTCAATTAGACGTACTGAAAAAGATGAATATTCCTGAGGATGAGATCGTCCCCAGTTCCTCAGTATTGGTTGGATTAAGTGGAGAAACTAAAAATACTATTGGAGAGATTAAGCTCCCAATATATGTCGAAGGGGTAAATAAAATGCAAAAATTTTGTGTTATTGACTGTTTGTCTTGTTGCAATATTATATTAGGCAGACCCTGGATACACGAGATGAAAGCAGTCCCATCTACTTATCACCAATGTGTAAAACTCTCGAGTCCGTGGGGAGTTATCAAAATCATCAGTGACCAACAAGACGCCAAGAATTGCTACACATCCTCTATGAAATGTACTGCCAAACCCTAGCAGGCGTAGCAATTACAGAAGCCAGCAGGAGGCGTAATGGAGGCCAGGGAAAAAGAAATTAAAGAAGTACCTCTTTATCCCGAGGATCCTGAAGTCAAAGTGCTGATAGGAACTAGCATTCCCGAGGATATTGAGTCAAAATTTCTCGATTTCCTCAAGTCAAGGCGATCAACATTTTATTGGAAACATGAAGATATGACAGGTATTTCCAAAGATATTATAACACATAAACTTGGAATTGATAATTCTTTAAGGCAATCCATCAAAAGAGAGGAAAGTTTGCACCTGAAAGAAACATAATCATTCAAGAGGAAGTAGAAAGACTCTTGAAGGCGAAAATGATTAGGGAAGTTCAATATCCCCGATGGTTAGCAAATGTGGTGGTTGTACAGAAAAAGAATGGAAAATGGAGAGTTTGTGTAGACTTCAAAGACTTGAATAAAGCTTGTCCCAAAGATTCATTCCCTCTACCACACATAGATTCAATGGTGGATGCTACAGCTGGTCACGAGATGCTGACATTTATGGACGCATCCTCAGGATTTCAGGAAATCTAGATGGAGCCCTCAGATCAAGAAGATACGGCCTTCATGACTCCCACAGGTATTTATTGTTATATTGCTATGTCCTTTGGACTTAGAAATGCAGGTGCAACCTAGCAGAGGTTAGTTAACATGATGTTCAAAGAGCAAATGGGGGACATAATGGAGGTCTATATTGATGATATGGTGGTGAAGTCCAAGAATGCTGAAGATCACCTTCAAGATCTCAAGACAGCATTTGATATCCTCGACAAATACACCATGAAGCTGAATCCTTCGAAATGCCATTTCGGAGTGAAGGCTGGCAAATTCTTGGGATACATGGTCACCAAAAGGGGGATAGAGGCGAGTCCAGAACAGATACAAGCTATCCTGAATCTGAAATCCCCAAAATCAGTCAAGGATGTTCAAAGGCTGACCGGCAGGATAGCAGCGCTCAACAGATTCATATCCAAATCCTCAGAAAAATGCAAAGAATTTTATGATATCCTGAAGAAAAACAAAAAGTTCGAGTGGACCAGTAAGCATGAGGAAGCTTTAGCATCCTTAAAAGCTTATCTTTCTTCTGCTCCTCTACTGGCAAAACCCGAGGAAGGTGAATCTCTATCTCTATATCTTCCTGTATCAAATAATGCTATAAGTGCAGTTTTGGCTAAGGATCTCGAAGGTCAGCAACACCCCATATATTATGTAAGTAAAAGTCTTTTGGATGCTGAAACTAGGTATTCTTATCTTGAGAAATTAATTTTAGCCCTTATTATGGCATCTACTAAACTTAGACATTATTTTGAAACTCACCCTATATGTGTTAAAACTAACTATCCTATTAAGTCTGTTTTGAGAAAACCAGAAATGTCAGGTAGAATGGCAAAATGGGCAGTAAAGCTGAGTGCATATGATATAACATATGAACCTAGGACTGCTATCAAATCCCAGGCATTAGCAGATTTTATGGCTGATTTCACCAGTGAGCTTAAAGAAAAGGCAGACTTCGAAGTCCAACAACTTGAAGAAACAAAAGATAAGTGGAATCTATACACTGATGGTGCTTCAAATGTTAGAGGAACAGGTCACGGGACTCTACTGAAATCGCCACAGGGGGACATTATACCTCAATCCATATCCTGTGGATTTCAAGCCACAAATAATGAGGCAGAATATGAAGCTTTGATAGCAGGATTACAACTAGCAATCGACATGAAAATCAGGTTTATTCAAGTACATGTTGATTCATTATTATTAATTAATCATTTTAATGGTTCATATACTGTTAGAGGAGAAAGACTAATGAAATATCTAGAGCTAGTAAAAAAACTAGCAAAGTGTTTCGAAATATTTGATATTTCGCAGGTACCTATGGAAGAGAATGTTGGAGCAGACGCCCTGGCATATTTAGCTTCATCCTTCAGGATACCAGAAGGTGTCAAGATCCCTATCGTACACATCCTGAGCCCAGCAATAGAAGAGCAAGGTGTCAATGAAATATCAAAAGATGACGAAGATGTGGGAGTCAAGAATCCTGAGGATAATGAAGATTCTTGGATTATCCCAATCAGGAAATATATTCAGGATGGAGTTATCCCCAAGGATGAAAACTCAAGAGCTTTTCGCACAAAGGTAATCCCATATATTATGATGAATGATATATTATACAGAAAATCTCTTGCAGGACCATATCTTAGGTGCTTGGAGAAGGCATAAGCTCAAGAAGTTCTTCAAGATATCCATGATAGAGATTGTGGAAACCACACTGGGGGCAGAGCACTATTCTCCAAAATCCTGAGGACGGGGAATTTTTGGCCAACGATGAAGAGGGATGCTATGAATTATTCTCAGAAATGTGATGCATGACAGAGACATAGCAACATTTTTCACCTGCCAGCAGAACCATTATAACCTATTATATCCCCTTGGCCTTTCATGAAGTCGGGGATGGATATCGTGGGGAAATTACCAAGACTCCAGGAGGAAAAGTCTTTATGTTGGCTATGCCAGATTATTTCTCGAAGTGGATAGAAGCGGAAGCCTTTGTTCAAGTCAGAGAGAAAGAAGTTATCTCATTCATCAAGCGTAATATCCTGACAAGATTTGGGATCCCGGCAGAGATAATATGTGACAATGGTTCGCAATTCATCGGCAAGAGAACAACTAACTTCTGTGCCAGTTGGGGAATCAAGATGATCACATCAACACCTGTCCACCCTCAAGCTAATGGACAGGCCGAATCAAGCAACAAAATCATCATTAATAACCTGAAGAAAAAGTTGGGGTCTAAGAAAGGAAAATGGGCCGTAGAACTTCCTTTCGTTCTTTGGGCAGATAGAACCACTTCGAAGAATGCTGCTGGTCAGACTCCTTTCTCATTAGTGTTTAGAGCTGAAGCAGTTATCCCCACAGAGATGGTTATCCCGACGGCTAGGGTCACTCATCAAAATCCAGAAGATAACACTCGAAGTCTACTTGAAGACGTAGATGCGGTAGAAGAACTCTGGGATTTTGCAAAGATCAGAATGGCTTCTTATCAACAGAAGATAGCAAAGTCCTACAACAAGAATATCAGAGTTCGAAGGTTTCAAGAAGGGGATTTGGTTCTCCGAAAAGCTTTTCAAAATACTACCAATCCTACGGATGGGAAGCCCGCACCAAAGTGGGAAGGTCCTTACCTGATCGATTCTGAAGCAGGAAAGGGGGCATACAAATTATCTACTTTGGATGGTGACTTACTACCAAGGGCTTGGAATGCTATACATCTCAAAAAATATTTCATGTAAGATTTCTATCACAAGGATAACTGTTATACTAAACAGTCAAGGTATGTACTCAAACTTAAACTTTTATTCATTTTTAATATTATTATTCTTCAAACATGGTACTGACTTAAGCATCGGAGGGGTGTTAGCAAGGCTAACACCCACCCCTCACTTAGAGTTGACTGTTTTGTAGATATGAGGGATTCTCATATGGAATAAAGTTAACAAGGTCTTTGTCGCCATTATCTAAAGGCCTCGTCGCCAGCTTATCCTTAAGGTATAAGAGGTTTTCACCTCTTCTAAGGTTTAAGGGATTTTCATCTCTTCTTAAGTCGCCTATAGAGCACGTTTATTCAGCCTTAGTTTGAGAGGCGGGGCCAGCACATGACATATAGTGACTTGTTACCTCGTTATCCTCGGCTATTGGTTTGGATCTTAAGGTTTAAGGGATCTTCATCTCTTCTTAAGACGCCTGTAGCGCATGATTTATTCGGCCTTAGTTTGAGAGGCGGGGACAACACATGAAATATAGTGACTTGTTACCTCGTTATCCTCGGCTATTGGTTTGTATCACAAGTTTATGGTAGACGTACCATAATCTAAGGTTAAAGAGATTGACATCTCTTCTAAAGGGCCTCATCGCCAGTTCTTACTTAAGGTTTAAGAGATTTACATCTCTTCTGAAGGGCCTTGTCGCCAGTTTATTTAGGCCTTGTCGCTAGATTATTTAGGCCTTGTCGCCAGAATTTCTAAAAATATTTTTCAGGATAATGCTCATGTCGCAATTCTATTACTAAATCCTCAGGATTAGAAGAATATTCTGAACAGTGATCTTATTGCAAGGATAAGACGGTCTGGACAATCTTTAGATTAATTGATACACGGTTCTGGTATGATTTACTGTTTGCAAAAATTTTATCTTTCATATTATTTAAAGTTTATGACTTAATATTGGTTTGCTGGTAAAACTTAAACTATTACTAAGAGATTTTTCATGAAACTTAGATTTTTCTAAAAACAGAAAAAGTGAAAAGCATGCTGATATAAGTCATAAAAAGTTATACTAATATTATAATGCAGAAAAAGATAGTCCGGGTTTCACTCAAAACGGAGCCCATCCACCCGAACTATCATAATTGTTCTAAGTGCAGAAAGTAAAAGGCGGTTTGGGTTTCGTCCTGAACCAGGATCCCTCCACCCAAACCATTATCCTGAGCATACGACATTATCCTTACACAACCATAAGAGAAATTGTTCAAAACAAACATTCAAAATACATGAAAACAACCTGGCAACCAGGTTCAAGCCTTTCCACCCTCAGCATCATCACCTTCCTTCTTCTCCAAATCCATAGTCTCCCCAGCCTTAGTCTCCTTCACATTCTCACTAGCTTCAGCATCCTTGATAACCTTAGAAGTCCCAGCCGTCTTCTCTCCCCTTAGCACCTTAAGCTTTTTCTTCCAAGCTCCAGAATTCCAAGACTCCATCGCATGACCCTTCGCTTTTACTTCTTCGGACATCTTGATCATCGACTCCAGAATGCTGGCGGCTGCACACTTCTTAGCATCCTCAAGAAACTCAGCTTTCTCTGACTCAAATGAGGCTCTGAGATCCGAAATCTCTTTCTCCTTCTTTTTGAGCAGCTTGTCATTTGTATCAATAGCTTGTAGAAGATCGGCGAGCTTGGCTTCAGCCTCTCTCTTAAACAATTCAGCGTCTTGGGATATCCGACGGTAACTTTCAGCTTTCTTTTATCCCCAAATTAATATTAGTTTTTCTGCAGGTTGTTATTTTCAGGATAAGCAAAAAGTACTTACTGTTCCTAGAAAGTTAGCAAGAGCTTGAAGCTTCTCTGCAGCATCCGAGATGGTCATGTCAGCAAAGGGCTCGGTTTCAGCCGAAGTGGTAGCTTTCCTCTTCTTTTGTGTAGCACTTTTTTGGCGAGTAGTTGGAATTCTCACAGACGGAGAGAGTGTCTTGGAATGCTCTTGCTTCACTACAGGCTTGTCCTCAATAAGATCGTCCAAATCAACTAAGCAAAAAGACTTTGGCTTCGGCATCCCTACACAACGATTTATCTAATTATTTTAAAGATTCCAAAATCCTTAGAAAACCTAAAATCCCTAAAATACTTACCAGAAGTCATACTCTCAGTAGGTTTCTCAGCAATCACACTCGTTTCTCCTGTTTCTTCCTCTAACCAAAACTCCCTTTCCTCTGCTGGAATATTGAACGACGCCTTAAGCCTTTTCTTCGTGTCCTTCTTAAGCTTTATCAAATCCTCAAATACCACTGTCAAAAAACAAACCAGTTAGAATAAATCGTTTACAAAAAGAAATTTTATCCTACAGATTTCCTACCCTTATGAACCCATTTGGTAGGCAAGTTCATCCCATCAGGAATAGAATCCCGGCGAACGAAAAAGAAGTATTTTTTCCAATCAGGGTCGCTACTGGACACTTTGGGAATCATATAAACACGGCTGGACATGGATTGAAGACAATAGCAAAAGGATCCGTGGGTTCGAAGGTTATAAGTCGCAGCAATCTCAGGCACACCTATGGATAACCCATGGGTTTTGTTTAGACGATCTACTATTGCCAAAACCCTCCACATCATTGGCATGACTTGTGAGTACGAGAATCCGGTTACGTCAAAGAACTCTTGGATTAGTGGGGGAAACGGATATGAAAGGCTGATCGAAAAGGGATAATTAAAGAAGCAGGTCCAGGTTTTAGAAGAAAAGTCGGCCATAACTTTGGGATCGAATGGCCTAATGACGGCTTCGGCAGGTAATAAACCTGATTCTTTTAGAAACCTAATATCTAAATCTTTGAACAGGCATTGATCTTCATCGGTCGCCGGAATGAGACCTTGGTCAACGAAATCGTCCGAGGTCGCGAAACAGAAAGGATTAGGTGCACGAGAGGTTCTTTTCCTCATCTTCAGTATGGATCGAAAGGAGAACTCCAAGAAATTAAGAAGATGAAAGATGAGAACTAACCTGGTTATGAATCGCCGGAAGAGGATTATGGTGTAGAAGAAAAAAAATGCTTTAGTTATAACCTAGAGGGGCGGTTGTAGAGTCTCCTCGATTCCCGCGCACGTCATTTCACATATCAGAGATATCATTGTTTTTGAAATTTAAAACTTTTACAGCTGTCACGCAGTAAAAATTGGGGGCAATTGTTGGGTGTGGATTTTTATCCTCGGAATTGAGTTTAACTTAGGGATATTGACTCAAGCGGTTATTCCGAGGAAGGTACGTTGACTAATTCAATTGTCCTATATTATCTAACTGTTATGCAGATAAGAGCACGTGTTAAATATGTTTATAAGAACGTGGATTGCAACGGAATATAGCTTGAACTTCGTCAACTAACAACGTGGATACTAACAGCTCGTTGAAGAAGTAGTCTAGGGTTTCCGGAATAATCGGAATAACAGTTGTAATTTTCTATTATAAATTGAGCTGATAATATTGATAGGAGACACCCACTCTTTCACGACTTAGCTACTAGCAATCATTGTAACACTTAGCTTTCGATATTCAATCAGCTCCAACCCTTGTAACCACTTGTTTTCGATATTAATAAACTTTACGGTGATAGTTTTCACCGTCCGGGGGTTTTTTGTGCCGGCGAACATAATAATCAAGCGGTAATTCGACCAAAAGTTACGTTCGTAATCCTTAACCGAAGCAAATTCGACTAAGGATTAAGTTGTAAACTCTTGACCAAAATGAAGACTATTATAATCAAGGGTTTTTCCCTCGTGATCATATCTTTGTGTCGGATCTTTTTACCATTTAGCACCTAGCCTCACACACTAATTTGATCAAAAGTTAGTTGTTAGTTTTTAACCGAAACAATAATATAAAATCGTTATAACCTTATAGAAACTAAACCGTCAAATATTATACTAAATCATACTAATAACACTAAAATCCCGTAACATTATTATATAAAACTCATAAATAATATTATAATAATAAATCGTTAGAATCCGTTAAACCTTAATATTAATATACTTTAAAAGGGTAGAAGTATATATACAAATAATGATACATGACCTTTAAGATCAACATGTTATTTCCATTATTTAGTAGTAATTATAGTGTTTATTATTTTAGCTCGCGAGATTCGATCGTTCGGTTTCATATAACGCTCTTTCCGTTTCGTTTCCAAGTTGTCATTCCAATTTCAAAGGTGAGTTTCTCACACCCCCTTTTACTCTTTTACTACTTTTGGGGGTAGCATATATATCCTATCCAAATTACAATTTCGTTTATTCATTATTTACAAACTACAATTCGCTACATGGATTTGTGTGTTTACTTTTTACTTTCTACAAATTACTTGCTCATGGATAACTTCAAGATAGAATGATCATAAGCCCCCTTTGCGCTCAATACATTTGTTTTTATGAGTGGAAAAGGGCCTCATTATCCGAGTACGTTGGTGCACAATCTGTTGGTGCATGATGTCAGTAGTTCAGTATCTAGTGTTTTGTTTTGTGTCTGTAATCGTGTTAGTTTGTTTTGTTTTGGTTTAGATAGGTTATCCCACAAGTTCGCCTGTTATAAGCGAACTTGTGGACAAGCGAAGTTAATGACAACTTCGCCTAGTCTGTTAGGCGAAGTTGTCGTAGCATATATAAGCTAGGTTACGGCTTTGTTTTGTTTAACAATTCTAGAACGTGTTTGTGTGATTGAATATCACGTGTTGAAGTGTTGCAATACAACGTGTCTTTTTAGTATTGTAACGTGTTCGTGTTTGGTTTTAACGTATCACACATCTTACGCTCGTATCGTGTTACGTAGGGATTCCGCATCTACGTACTACGAGATACTCCTGTGTAGATCCGGCTGGGAACCTACAATTGGTATCAGAGCATTTGCTCGTGATTGTGTGGTTCGGGATTATCACACGAGTGTAGAAATCGTTCCGTTCGACTACTCGCGAAACGAGTTTACGTTAAAATACCGAGTTTGTGTGTCCTACCCATCTCCCACCATCAAAAATAACCCATTACACCTTCGCATACCTCGCAATACGCCAAATTCAAACCTGAAAAAACCTTGTGTTCATCAGGCGAAGTTTCCGTCACTGTTCGTAGGGTTTAGGCGAAGTTATAAGTTTAAGAGAAGTTATACATTAAGCGAAGTTAGGAAGCAAGCGAAGTTAAGTTTCAGCAAAGTTGAAAACAAGCGAAGTTAAGCTTAAGCGAAGTTAAGCATAACTTCGCCTACTGGACACTTATAAAAATTATTTTATACTTTCCCTGTGTTTTGAGTTGTGTTTCTTTCGATTATGACTTCGATAAATATTACAGAACTGGTAAAAATGGAAGTTGAAGCCGGTTCAGCAACTAAGGCTCCAAAAATGCTTAAGGGTACCGATTTCGTTGCTTGGAAAGATCGGTTTGAGCAGTATGTTAAATATCAAGATGCGAAGAGGTGGGTGTGCATACAAGACGGATACATTCCACCAACATCCCTGTTTGAAGGTCGTGACCAAATTAAAAAATACAGTAAGATGGAAGAAGAGGAAAAGAAGATGTATGAGGCAGAGAGTAAAGCTCATGCAGCAATAACCATGGCTCTTCCACAAGAAATTCTCCATACCTTTAAGAAATACAAAACCGCTAGAGAGCTATGGGAAGCACTAGAAAATCGATATGAAGGTAATGTGGGGATCCGTGCTTCCAAGACTAAGCTACTAAAAACCCAATTCTCGGTGTTTAAATATTTGAAAAATGAATCACTTGATGATATCATTACAAGATATTATCATCTGATGACCGAACTTAGAAATTACTCAATTGACTACAAAGAAGAAGAGATTGTAGAGAAACTTCTTGATGCTCTTCCACCGAAATGGGAAATGTACACGGTTTTGATAAGAGAAGACAAAGAGTTTGCCAATATTGATTTAGAAACAGCAGTCAATAAATTACAAACTTTTGAACTTAACATGGTTCGGAAAGAAACACCAACTGATCAGGTTCAGGATCCGGGAATGTATGGTGCAAGAGTTACTTCAAGTTCAAGTTCAAAATCAGAGTCCTCTGCCTACTACTCAAAGGGAGACTCAAACTCAAACTCAACTCAAGATGGTCATGTGATTTTCAACATGGATGGTGATGTATGTTTCGTAGCTGGAGGAAGTAATTCTTCAAAACCTCAAGCCACAACTGGTAATTTCTCATCAAATGTTCCAACCAACAACTACTCAAGATGCCTATGAGTATTAAATCAGCTGAACAGCAGTTTGCTCTCTATGCATCTTTCATTGCATCTTATGAAAACTACATCAAAGGTAAAATAGTCGATCCTGCAACTTTGGACGAAGACTATGATCAAATCGATGCTGATAATCTAGAAGAGATGGATCTGCAGTGGCAGATGGCTATGATAGTAAGAAGGGTTAAAAGATTCATGAAGAAAATGGGTAGAAAGTTCGTTGGAGAAAGACCAGGGTTTGATAAGTCAAAGGTTAGATGTTATAACTGTCAACAGAATGGTCATTTTGCTAAGGAATGTACAAATGAGAGAGTCGAACGTAATCAGAACAGGTCTGCACAACAGAATGGGAGAGGTAGTGAGAATAGAGCTATGGTTTCTAGACAGAATGGGGGATACAACTGGAATCTGCAAGTTGAGGAAGTGTTCGAACAAGCTAACTTGGTAAACATCGAAACTGGAGGGAGCGAGAGAGTGACGGGAGAAGATCCAGCTTATATGGTAGAAGTGAACGATCAGCTCTTTGAGGTAAGTTCTGAACTTCATTGTATGCAATGTGAAAATCTGTCTGAACAATTGAAAACCGTAACTGATCAGTTTGTTAGTTTGGACGCTCAATTTAAAACATTAAAAGAAGATCATCATTACACTAAAACTAGAGAAAACAGTTACTCAGTAAAAATAAAAGCTAGTGAAAAAGATATCAGGAGTCTTAAAGCCAGTCTAGCTGATAAAATACAAGTAATTGATCTTAGCTATGAAGTGTTAGAAGAAAAAACCAAACTAATTGCTGAAAGGGATAAACAGATAGCTGATTACCAGGTAAAAGTGGTGGAATTAAACAGAAAATTTGAACAGTTTAGAAATTCCTCAGCAATGCTTGATCACATCGTAAGTGTTCAACGTTCCTCAGTTAACAAAGGGGGAATTGGATTTTCTGAAGTTCCACCACCATATAACCATAACTATACGTATGATCCTAGTAATCAGAAATCTGTTGATGTTGAGATTAGTCAGACAGTTCCTGTCAAAATTTCGATTAAAGAACCTGAAGTTAGTAAAAGCGAAGCGAGTAAGCCTGTTTCGAATGTTAAGATTTCTGTTCCAAGCTCTGTCTCATCAAATTCGGACAAGACATCCGAATCTAGTGAGATAAAAGAAGAGGTAGTGTTACTAAAACGTGGGGAGGAATATAAGCCAACTGAAAGGAATTCTCCCCTAAACCCGTTTGTCCCACCATATGTTAGACAAACGGATAGTAATGCAACCTCAACATCTGAAACAACTGTTGAGACGAAAGTTGAACACAGGAGTTGTTTCAGATGCAATCAAATAGGACACCTGATTGCTGATTGTCCTCTAAATTAGAGAAAATTCAGAGGTATGAGGCCTCCGAAAACTGAGAATAAAACGAATGGTAATTACTATACTGGTAAGAATGCGAACTCACCAAAGTTCAGACATTGGACTAATCCAAGATTTCAAAGAAATCGATCTCAGTTTTTCCCAGTTAACAACCAAACCAACAATTATAATTCAGTTAATCCACTAAGGTTTGGATGGCCTCATAGTCAATTCTCAAGAAGGTATCCTTTCAGAACTTACAAAAATAACTCTCAAACTGCCTTTGGGCAATCAAAGTACGGAATGCCGTTTAACAGATTTAATCGACCCAAGACCAGTAGGTCTTGGGTCCCCAGATTTTAATCTTTTTCTTTAACTGTGCAGAAACAGTTGAACACGGCAGTAAACAATCTGTGGGTTGTAGATAGCGGCTGTTCCCGGCACATGACTGGTAACAAGAATTTGTTACATGAATGGAAACCTGTTCAAGGAGGTAGGGTAAGTTTCGCTGGAGAGAGTGGTGGTAGAATCACTGGTATAGAAACGGTGACAAATGGAAAAATGAAGTTAGAAAAGGTGAATTTTGTTGAAGAATTAAAGCATAACCTGTTGAGTGTATCTCAGATTTGTGACAAAGATTACACAGTGCATTTTACGAAAAATGAGGCAATCGTTCTTTATTCGGGGTTCAAGATTCCAGAGGCATGGGTGGTGATGAAAGCTCCAAGAGAAAAGAACACGTATGTAATGGATATGAAGTCAACTGAGATGACATCAGAAGAGTCATGTCTTATGTCGAAGGCGACTGAGTCCGAGTCCGAGTTATGGCACCGAAGAATGGGACATATACATCTTCGCAAAATGAATTACATTGTCAAGGAACAAGGCGAGGCTGGTAGTAAAAGGGTTTAATCAGCAAGAAGGAATCGAATACAATGAAGTGTTTGCTCAAGTGGAAAGATTGGAAGCAATTCGACTATTCTTGGCATTTGCTGCTCACAATGAGATGAAGGTGTTCCAGTTAGATGTCAAAAGTGCCTTTCTGAATGGTAAAGTCGATGAGGTGGTGTACGTTGAACAACCTCCAGGTTTCCCTGACCCTGATTTTCCTGATCATGTGTACAAACTGAGCAAAGCATTATATGGGCTACATCAAGCCCCTCGTGCTTGGTACTCAACCCTGTGACGTGGACCCCACCCAATATCGGGCAATAATAGGTTCTTTAATGTATTTAACTGCATCTAGACCTGATATTATGTTTGCAGTTTGTCTGTGTGCTCGTTTTCAGGCAAGCCCGAAGGAATATCACATGAAGGGGGTGAAGAGAATATTGCGGTATCTCAAAAGCAAGCCTAAGCTGGGGTTGTGGTACACGAAAGGGGGAGACTTGGATTTGGTCGCTTACACAGATTCTGACTATGGAGGTTGCAATCAGAACAGGAAGTTGACAACCGGTGGATGTCAGTTTCTGGGAGGAAGATTGGTGTCATGGCAGTGCAAGAAGCAGACCTCTGTAGCCATTTCTACCTGTGAAGCAGAGTACATGGCAGCATCAAACTGCTGCTCCCAGGTTCTTTGGATACAACAGCAATTGCGCGATTACGGTCTGAATTTCACTCAAACTCCTATTTGCATAGATAACACTGCTGCAATCTCAGTAACTAACAATCCCGTCAAACACAGCAAAACTAAACACATTGGCATTCGTCATCATTTTATACGGGATTGTTCTGAGAAGAAATTAGTAGTGCTAGAAAAGGTTGTTTCGTTGGATAATTTCGCCGATCTTTTTACTAAAGCGTTTGACCGAATTCGTTTTCAAAATCTTGTTGAACTTAATGGGATGATCAATTCTGAGTAGCCGTGTTTTTCGTTTATTACTTAAAAAAAAACGTCAGTATCGCATAAAATTATGTCGGTTTCTTCAGTTTGAAGGACATATCTACGGATGTGTTTGGTCCTCACTTCTACCGGTAGATTATGAGGATAGCCATTAACCAGATGACTGAAAGTGACCGGGGCGGTTTATGATGTGTTTTTATTCTTTCGCTGAAAAATAGTCGATCATACTGAGTTAGAAGGACGCATACTCGTATGTGGTCGGTCCAGCTGATCAATTGGATCTTCGGGATAGCCGTTTACCTGAAGACTTTGACTTGATCGGGGCGATAGAATTTAAATTTTTTTTTAAGGGAGATGATATAATTTTTCAAGTCTATAACTTCATAGGAAGTGTCAATACTATGTTTAAAAGAATATTGATCCAACCTTGGAAAGTGATAGAAATACTATTTCTGTGAGTTTAACTAGTGAAGTTTTCAGGCCTAAAAGACTCTAGAACAGTCATTGTATGTTATGGTAGCTTCTTATGGTGCGTAAAAGTAGAAGTGATACTAACTAAATCTCCTCGATTTAAAGTGGAGTATCATTCAGAGTTGTGCATGTCTCCATATACATCTTTCCGAATGATAGGCAGAGAAGTGATTACCCAGTCATACACGAGCCCGTGAGAGTTCTGATTCCCGAGAAGGTAGTGTGTCAAGTACCTGCAGTGATCCAGATTCGGGACGTGCAGTAGTCTACTGTTTGAAGCTATGTAAATCTTTATTAAAAAAATGTGTGTATTTAAGCCTTCTGAAGATTATGATGTTATACTTATCAATCAAGAGGCAAGAAAGTGAACGGGAAGAAGAATCGAAAGATCGAAGTGTACTTGCTGTTTAATCAGACACTATGGGTCGGGATCAACTCGGGGTGACTGGGGAAAGCCAAATACGCTTTGAGAATAGATAGGAGGCATCACAATCTCTGAGGAGATGTCCATCTAAATTTTGAGCTTAATTGAACCTAATCCGTATCACAGAAGCGATGAAAACCATACTAAGTTGTATACCTGCTTACAACCTGTTTCTTTATGTCATAATACTGCTGAACATGGATCTATGTGACAGCCACTTTAATAGTATGATTCCTGTTCGGATCCTTTCTAAAACATGCAGGTCTCCATCAAGACTGAAATTTGATCCCGTTTACTAAATTTCTAAAATTTTCGTTGCATCTTTCGTTTTATGGTTCAAAGCTTGGTTACTTGGTTCTTTGATTATAAAGTTTAAACCTTTAACGGAGGATTTTAAAATACAATTGCATTTTGTTCAAATGTTAAAGGGCCTGTTTGGTAAATTTAAAGCGAAGTTGCAGGGGCGAAGTTGTTACAGGGCGAAGTTAAGGATAAGCGAAGTTAAGGTGTGAAGTTAACCTTAACTTCGCCTGAGCTTTTTCAAACATATATAAAGGACAACTTGGTCAAACAGTTTGCCTATTTTCTCAAACCTCCGGCGAACTTATACCTTATATTCTAACCCTCGGCGAACTTGCTACTCGAATCATACCTTGTTATTATTTGATTTCGATCCGTGTTAAAGGCGTGTAGGGTCGGTATGACTTATAATTCATGTCAATGGTGTTAATCAGATGTCGTTTTGGTCCGATTTGTGACCAAACCTTTAAACACCCGCTAACCAATCTCCTTCTAATGTGTTCGTAACTCATTTGATCGTCTAAGATCTCTAATGTAACATCCGTTTTTGTCATCAATCACCAAATTCACTAATCAAATCAAGATCCAACTTCTGTATATGCCGTTTCATATACAGGCGAAGTTATCTTTAGGCGAAGTTGAGAACACAACTTCGCCTTAGGCATAACTTTGCCTGCTTCTTTAATTTTTAATTAATCAGGGGCGAAGTTGTTCAGGGGCGAAGTTAGGGTTAGGCGAAGTTATCCTCAACTTCGCCTTATACTTAACTTCGCCTGATGCCTTATATTATTTACAGTTCTGATGTGTTATCAGGCGAAGTTATGGTAAAGGCGAAGTTGTACTCAACTTCGCCCTCTGTCTAACATCGCCTGCTCACTAGAAGTTATCTTAACTTCGCTCATGGTAATAGGCGAAGTTATGATTTGCTTTTACGATATTCTAACTTAGACCATTTGTTGTGCAGATATGGCAGCTGTAGCAGGAGCTGGGGGTGCTGGTGGTGACGAAGGTGGTGATAACAATCGTCAATTCTTTCCGGGTCACAATATGTACATCACACTGGATCCAGATGCTAGTGGTGTAGAGGATTATCGCGAGATCATCTCCTTCCTTATTCGCTCGCGTATCTTCCACGCTATTACTACAACTCTACCCATTTCTCTACCAAACATTGAAGACTTCTGGCAAACGGTAGAATATGATTGTAGAGTGGAGCCTCCGGTCATGCGCGCCACAGTTAACAATCAGGTGGTGCAATTATCATCAGAACAGATAAGGGTTGCCTTGCAGTTCGGGACTGAAACTAGAGATGATCCTACAGACTTTACTGCTCTATTCCGAGATGGTGCATTTTTACGAATGGGCTATTCTGGTCCATTGGGTGACACTCAGAGGCGTAAGGGATTTTTGTTGGATCAATGGAAGTTTTTGATGCACGTGATGATTGTGTGCATGTCGGGTCGTAAGGCTGGTACGGACGGTATGGGTGCAACGATGCAATCGGCAATGACAACACTGACTTACAACAAGCCTTACAGCTTCAGTCAGATGGTGTTTTATGAAATAGATCGTCAGAGGTGTGCGGTCACTCGTGAAAGATTTTTGATGTATCCCAGATTCTTACAGATGATCTTAAATCATGTTGCTCCTACGTTACCTCAACGCCGTCCCATTCGATATGTAGAAAGTGTGAGCAAGAGAATATTTGCGCAATGCAGGTCGTCGAGTGCTCGAAGTAAACCAGAGCTTCGTCCACGGCACACTCCGTTATTTGGGTATTTGATAAACCCTGGGTATGTTGCTCCTCATGGAGACGAGTTTAGGGATACGGCACCGCAACAGGCTGATGTTCCCCAACCACCACCTGTAGTACAGCAAGCATTGTCTGCTGCTCCTGTTGTGGCACCGGAGGAACAGGTAGACCTTGAAGCTGCTTTTGGTGGTCAAGGGTACTTTGATATGGAGCGAGTTGATCCTGCTGCAGAGATTCAAGTCTCAGTCGCAGAGGTTTCTGGTGTAAGTGTATCGATGGTAGCTACGTCTGTAGCTGATTCTGAGAGAACCGACTCTGACTCCTCCGCCGATGATATTGCTGAAGCACTACAGATTATGGTCACTCAGGAAAGATTACATGGTAAGAGAAAGAAAGCTTCGGATGACAGTGAATCTGAATTTGAGGAGGAGTTAGATCGTTTGATTCGTAGATCGAAAAGGGTCAGAACGGGTGAAGGCTCGGGAGCTGGTGAAAGCTCAAGGGTGGTTCGTTTCTCTCCACCCACATTATCTGGTATGACCATAGTCCCTGCATCGATGACTGTGACAGGACCGATCACCTCGGGTGTTCCCGTGTTAACTACATCATCTTCTTTTGGCATTCCATCTACCACATTTCAGTTTTCGGCTCCAGAAATTGTTTCCTTGCCACCTCCTACTCTTACTCCATCGGTGGTTGTTGCAAGATTTTTTGAGTCGACTTTGGTTGCCACTGCGGGGCTATCTGTTACAATACCACCCGCGGTTACGTTTCAGCCTGTTTCTGATATTCCGGCTACCTTGGGAATCCTCCACCTTATGCTCAAGACATTTCGCATTTGAAGTTTGATTTTGATGCTACTTTATCTGACTCAGAAATGATAGCATCTCTTGAAAGGGTCGTGGCAGAACAGTCAAGAATCAATCTGATCCAGACTCAAGCTATCCAGCGCCTTGTTGCAAAAAATCAGATTCAGTCGTCCCTCCTTGTTGAGCACGGTAAACTTTTTGATGCTTTAAAACAGTTCTTAGCATCTCAGGGGGAGATGAGCTGCAAGGGCGATGAGTTGAGAACGAAGAAGAGTAATGATAGAGACGATGATCCCAATGCGTCGAAAGGTGCAGGTGGTGAGTTTCCAAGAACTGAACAAACTCTTGGGGCTTCCACATCTCAGGGGGAGTCAACTGGTACATCAGGTGGATCAGGGGGTGATGATGTCGTGGTAGTGGATGAAGAGGAGATATTGGATGATGATATATAGGTGACGACGATGTATTACCGGTTGAGGAAATTGAAAAGATAGGAGCTGAGATTGTGATTGACAGTGAGATTGAAGAGGGAGAGATTGTGGAGGACAATGTAGAACATGATATCCCAGAAGTTGATAAGGCAAATGTTGGTCAAGATATGGAAAGTGATGATTCTGAATGGGAAGAGCAGCCGAGATGGAAAGAAGGCTACGCTCAGTGGTTCGTAAAAACAAAGAAGCCAGCGGTTCTGACTATGTTCAAGAAAAGTTACAATATCAAAGGGTATGATGAATCGAAAAAGGGTATTATATGCTGGTTGTATGATGAGCAGTTGAGGCTATTTGTGATTAAACGCTTTGATGGGATTCAGTACTTTAAGAGGTTGTTGAGATCGTTGAATACCTTGCCTGAGTGTGAGGTGAAGGATTTGGCCAATTTGGGGTTGATAAACAGAAGTGATGATAATATGGCTAGAATCATTGGGAAGATTGTGTTGAAAGAGAGTGTAAAAGAGAAAAAGTTCAAGTTGTTAAAGCCGCAGAAAGGGAAGCTTGTTGAAGATAAAGGCAGAGGAATGCGAGCTGATAGCAAACCGTGGATGGTAATGAAATATAAACCGATCCGGTGTTTGAAAGAAGTGCCGATGAAACCAATGCCCAAGGATGTTTTAAAGAATCTTAAATGGTGGTATGTTGATAGTCTAACAGCTGAAGCGGTTATGGAGGATGAAGATGAACAAGAAGTGTTGAGAGTGTATGATCCCATGCACTTGGTAAATTTGTCTCAAGCTGACTTGCAGGTGCTGAACGAGAAAAAAGATATTCTATATTCCTGCATGGAAAGAAGAAGCTAAGAAATATCAGAGAGTTGTCTCTGTCTGTGTAAGACAGGGAGTTCATGCTTGAAGACGGGAGATACAAGATTTTGGGATTACTAGACACGTGATTGAAGATAGAGATATGAAGCTACTGCCAAGGGGGAGTCTGTTGGTGCATGATGTCAGTAGTTCAGTATCTAGTGTTTTGTTTTGTGTCTGTAATCGTGTTAGTTTGTTTTGTTTTGGTTTAGATAGGTTGTCCCACAAGTTCGTCTGTTATAAGCGAACTTGTGGACAAGCGAAGTTAATGACAACTTCGCCTAGTCTATTAGGCGAAGTTGTCGTAGCATATATAAGCTAGGTTACGGCTTGGTTTTGTTAAACAAATTCTAGAACGTGTTTGTGTGATTGAATATCACGTGTTGAAGTGTTACAATACAACGTGTCTTTTTAGTATTGTAACGTGTTTGTGTTTGGTTTTAACGTATTACACATCTTACGCTCGTATCGTGTTACGTAGGGATTCCGCACCTACGTACTACGAGATACTCCTGTGTAGATCCGGCTGGGAACCTACACAATCCCAACTGGAAAGGACCTTACTTGCGCTTATCTGAGTGCGCTGGGGCACAATCCTAGTTGGAAAGGACATTACTTGCTCATTTACACTTGTTCATGGAATTGTAGATTTTTATGTACTTATATCAAAACTTGTGTGAACTCACCAACTATTCATATGCTACATGTACCTTATTTAGAAGATGTTGTCGTGACAAAGACATTAGTACTTAGGTTATATTAATAAATGGTCAAGATGTTAATTGTTCTTGTATTTCCTTGTATTTCTTGTTACAAACTTGTGTACTTGATATTTGAATTAATTAATGATAATATTGTCACTCAATAGTGTCACATGTGTTTTGGGCAATCTGTACGTCACACTCGGGCGTATTTCGCTTTAGCCGGGTGTTACAGATTGGTATCAGAGCCGTGACTATAAGATAGGACATTAGACGTAGTGTTCTAGTTAGTTATAGTTTATTTGCTTAATTGCTTAGGTTGCATAATTAGAAATTATGTGGGCCTTATGTGATTGTTCAAAGCACTTAGTTGTTACTATTATACTGATGATTCAATTACTTCAATTACACAAGCACACACAAGTCCAAGGCTTATGCCTAAAAATAAAGATTTTTCCAACATTTTCAATTATTGATTTTCATTGTGGTTTTACGATATTTATTCTTCTTGAAGATGGTTCTTTATGGCGGTATGTAGTAACTGTAAGGGGGATGTGCCTATTTTCCGAAACTCTTGACACCAAGGTTATTGAAACCTAAGGATAAGCAATGCGTGTAAAACCCAATCAGACGCGGGACCCGGTTGCTTACCTGAAAAGTTAGGAAAGAGCATGAACTCTATTAAGCCAAAGCATACCACTTTCAACGCCATATGAATCACAACTTTAAGTTTTCAAACGCGACCATGTTCTCTTTGTGAAAAGAATATGGTTGCACTCCTCTATGTTTTACAATGCGTTTCAAACGGAAGTCTGTACTTGAATACCCAGCTTTCGGTTCGATTTAATTACGCATTTTTATATGAGAATAGTTAAGTTTAAAAATTTTGTGACACGTTTTCTTTATTTATACGCTCATTTACGGTTTAAACTTTTAAAAGTTTGCAAAGTAATAACCGAATTTCAAACGATTATTTTGTTATTTTACTATTACGTTTTAGAATTGAAAATTTAAAAAGTTATGGTGATATATAAATGGTTGATGTTCGATTTGATTACTATATTATTTTATTCATTTGCTACTATGTTTTATAATTGAAAATTCGAAAGGTCATGGTGATATATGAATGATCGAATTTCAATTCGTTTACCTTATTGTTATATTCATTTACACTTATGTTTTAGAATTGAAAATTTAGAAAGTTATGGTGGTACATGAACACTCGATTTACAATTCGTTTCTACAATTTATTGTTAAGTTTAATATTTATTCCATATGATTATTCAATAATTTCTTAGATTTTCGTTGTTGAATGTGAAAACTCATGATGTCTCATGGGAATTCCATTTTCAATTTCAAAATTTGTTTCGTATGATTTCTTTTCTTTACTTGTTTCATTGATGTATTTATTAGTCGTTTTTATACTTATGTCCCAAGTCACTCAACTCGCAAAATAACAACCCAAGATATCAAGCAAATGGCCTCCGCGATCCAGATCACCCCACGTTTGACCGCACCTACCTTTATCGTTGTAGTTAATTCAAACTCAAACCCAGCACCATTCTTGGAAACGCAAACTAAACCCAACCGAAAGCATCGCGCTAAAACACACCCTTTGTACAGTTTGTGTAAATCCCACCACTTTACTTTCCTGAAACGTTGATATACTTCAATCTGTGGTAGATTCAGTTACCACTTATTGCTAAAACCTACCCAAAGTCAACACCACCCACCCATCTGCAAGACCGGTACCTAACCATTTGTCTCAATCATATGCTTGACTCATGCTCCAAGCCTACTAACATTGTGGTGACCCTAGCACACCCGCCATACTTTGGAAGGCCTAACTTGTTTCCGCCATGCAATATCCTAACCCCGCATCCTTTGTCGACCTTACACGATTTCCCGGTTTCAATACTTAGATCTTTACGAAACTTATCAAACTCGTCTATATTTTCTTTTGCATACATTCCTACATTTTGTCTCTTTTACTAACACCTCACGCTTAAACCCAAATCCTTGGCTGTTTGTAACTTTCAATCAAATGGGTTTTCTTTAAAAATGATTTATTACCATTATTATTATTATTATTATTATTATTATTAAAGTTATTAACATCGTTATTAATATTACTACCACCATTACTATTAGTACCATTACCGTCATCATTATTTTTATTACCATTATTAGTAATATTATTATTATTAGTATTATCGTCACCACTAATAATAATTTAATTATTTATTCAAACCATATTTAAAGTAAACTTCTTGTTCCAAACAAATCTTAAGCCCTTTAAGGCTATTTTTCATTCAACAATTCCGATATCTTGACAATCATTTCTTTCCTTTCTATCTAGGCCACGGGTCAAAAGAAAACATTTGTTTTTATGTGAAAGTTTCATAAAATTTGCAAGTCTTTGTGATAGCTAAAAAAAACCTTTTTCTCTAAATAAATTTTATTTCACCATTAGATTTAAAAGCATCACGATTTACAACCGATTTTCGTAAGATTAAAGTTCTCTTTTCATTCCCTTTCATTAACACCAATGAGTTTCGGCTAAGAAATCATGGCACTACCTCCCACGTCAACCTCTCCTACCCCAAATAAACCGACATTCGAGAAGACAAGCGTCGCAAGCAACATTTTCGTTTCTTTAACTTCTCCTTCACGTATTTTTTTCGGACGTACCCTAAGTGATTTTACATTCACATCTTTAGATGATTGTTTACAAAGTTTATTTTGATTTTTCATTGATCTTTGATCCATATTCGTTTGTATTCTACGAAACGTAAATTCGTACATCATTCTTATTCGCTTTATTAAATCGGTTTACGTTTGTTATTTCGAATTATGTGATCTATGAACAATTTCCCATCAACATAACCGTTAAGTGAAAATTGGGACTATGAACATGTATGTGTACATAGTTATCTAATAGAAACCTTATTTTTATTTTATTTCTACATTTTACTATCGGTGACCGGTTCTCTCCAAGCGAATTCGTTTACTTAGAACCGGGACTGTGTCTCATGTACATGCCGAGTTTATCTGATGTTATATTTTTACACCAATTGTTTTGTTTATTATTGTACTTCTCTTCCACTCAATGTTTTATTTGAACAATTTTATTGTTCTTGATTTCATCAATCTAAGACAAATACTTTATTTTAATTTCGAAGTCCTAATTATATACTTGATAAATACAAAGTTACTATTGGATTTTTCTTTTCTTTTCACAAATTTAATCGATTTCAATATATTAATATTAAAATTTTCGTTTATCTATTTCATTTCAAGTTATTATCAATTTACATGTTTGTAAGATATAATTGTTTATTCATCTCAACGTTGCCATTAGTCACATCGATGTTCTATTGGAGATTTTCATTTTTTTAAACATCATGACATTTTGGTACTTACAAGTTTTGTTAATTTAAGCTATTCTCGAACCCAATGCGTTATCAAGTCACATATTCATATTTCGTTGGTTAAATGCTATGTTTACATGTCACGTTATTTCGACTCCATTATTTCAGTTACATGTTACGATGTTTATAATTCTAAATATTTCATTCTTTAATTTTATTATCTCGTTTATTTCGTTTTCAAAATCGTTTACTTGCTTTAGACACGATGATTTTATTTACTTAACTTATTGTTTTTCGCGTTGTCCTTGACCTGAATGGTCTATCAATGTGTTTGTAATGTTGTTACCCTTTAAATTCATTATTTTTGATTTTCAATGTTATGTATGAGAATTTTATTATTTATGTAAGGTCTATGTCTTAAAACCACACAATAGAACAAGTTATATGGACCATCCGACGATAGAGGTAATTTTGGGTCGACACGTAATTATCAAAGTCCTCGTTTGGAAGATATAACAAGTCTGGTTGTGTGAAATAACTCGGAACTTGGAGTGATTTTTGGAGAACGGGACAAATACAATACGAAAAGGGCATGGTGGATACGCCGTTGGTACATCCTATATATAAGTGTCCTTGTCATATTTTCTATTTGTGGCGTTCTTTCGGGTCATTCAAAGATCGACGTTATCTTATTTTAAATATATATGTATAAAATTGTTAAAATTTCTAATAACTCCGTGTATTAGTTGTTCTCTTTTAAAATATTTATTTTTATTTTAATTTCGGGACGAAATTTCCAAAAGTTGTAAGTCCTGTAACATTCATTACTTTTCAAACCCGAAAATCCGACCCATTTTAAATTTCGGTTTTGTTCTATCAATTTATATATTTTCATCACACAAACACACACACACACACACACACACACACACACATATATATATAGGGTAAAGTGAATATGGGGTTGTTAAGCATCTAAGCTTAGATGCGAAACCCCCAAAACTACGTAGGTTTGGTCAAAGAAAATCATTTTATTTATTTTATTCTCATTCCATCTCCACTAATTTAGGAAAACTTCATAAATCCCTAATTTACCATTTATTAATCATAAGCAAGTATGTCATGCAATTCATCTTCTTCAATTTGCAATCACTATTGATCTTCAATTACCCGGGTTACAAATTAAATCAATCATAAATTTCTTATCCAACCATCCCTAACTTGATTACGATTTATGTCCCTACTACTCTTTGATGAAATTCAAAAATCCCTAACATATTTTTTTTTTTTTTTAAAAGTCTACACTTGCAAACTTCAACTAATTGATCATATAGGTAAACCAATCACACTTTTTGATTAATATGAAATTACTTTAAACTTTTTATGACCACATGTAAAATCAAATTTATTTCAGTTTTTAATATCTAGATATGGTTACATGAAGAATTTTGTTTTGTGCATTTGAGTAATCAAAGAATTTATATCAAACTGATTTCAAATGTTTAAAGGCTACAAGTGACTTATTTATGAAGAATGGAATCTTGCGCATTGTGTATCACCAGGGAGTGATGAACTATAATTAAATTAGAGCATCATTGGTATTAGAGAGAAAACCTTGCCTATCCGAGTGTGCAATTTTGTTAAGAATAAGAATTTAAATTAAGATCTAATTAATTTTTGACCAAAACTACGTAATTTTGGGGATTTCGCATCTAAGCTTAGATGTTTAACAACCCCATATTCACTTCCCCCCCCCCACACACACATATATATATATATATCAAGTTTCGTTTAGGTTTTGATATTTATATTCATAAAACCGACATGTGTTGTTTCAATGCATTTTTATTTGTCGTTTATCATTTATACAATATTCCGATATTTTATATCATTACTTGAACGAGTCCCGAACTATCCGGGTATAAGATGAAAATAAACTAAAATATATAAACTTTTATATCATTTTTGTAACATTCAAAAGTTTAAGGTTCACGTTGTAATTATAGTCTAATTAAAATTTAAAAGATTATGAAACTACAAGGGCCAAAAGTGAAAATTGCAATTAAAATATAATAATAATAGTAATAAAATGCAGCAGCAAGCAGCCCCACCCTTCTTCCCGTTCGTTTTTCCGGCCAACCAGATCCGGCGACCGGAATTCGGCGCCGGTGACGCATGAAACACCATAATAACACTCGTTTTGATCCGTTAAACATACCAAACGACGTCTCCACAACTCCTAAACATTATTATCTAATTTATTTCGTCATTAACGATCCATTTAACACGTATTAATCAACCACTAATCGGATTTCAATCAAACACCATTAACGCGAATTAAACATCAATCGGAACAATTGACACTATAAATAGGTCGGTAGTCTTTATCTAAACCTTTTTCACACATAATTTCTCACAAACAAATTATTTATAACCTCTAATTCATTCACCCATATCCGATTCCGGCCAAGCTCCATTCGTCGTCTTTCCGTCATCATCCAAGGTGATTGTTATATGAAAACATTTTAGTTCCAAGCGTATAACAAAACCCCTAACCTTAATTTAACAACCATGGATTGGATTTGAAGAATTGAATCTAGGGTTTGTGTGAAGAAGAAGATGAACATGGGAATGGGTTTTTAACTTATGGTTTCCATCTTTTAACAACTAAACTGGTCCAGTGGTTGTGTATACATCTTGTGGTCGTGGCGGGTTCGAACCCGGGTCACTACAGATCTAGTTTATATTTTTTTACAAATTATTCTATTAGTTTTAATAAATCTTATATATTTATAAATCATTATAAAATAAATAAAAAACATTTTTAAGTTAAACAACAATTGTTTAGATTGTTTTAACCTTTTTATCCAAAAATCCAACTTTTACAAACCCGAACCTTTTTATTAAAACTCGTAATATATATATATATATATATATGTGTGTGTGTGTGTGTGTGTGTGTGTGTGTGTGTATATAATATAAAATTGTTAAAACCTTATAGAAACTAAACTGTCAAATATTATACTAAATCATACTAATAACACTAAAATCCCGTAACATTATTATATAATACTCATAAATAATATTATAATAATAAATCGTTTGAATCCGTTAAACCTTAATACTAATATACTTTAAAAGGGTAGAAGTATATATACAAATAATGGTACATGAACTTTAAGATCAACATGTTATTTCCATTATTTAGTAGTAATTATAGTGTTTATTATTTTAGCTCGCGAGATTCGATCGTTCGGTTTCATATAACGCGCTTTCCGTTTCGTTTCCAAGTTGTCATTCCTATTTCAAAGGTGAGTTTCTCACACCCCCTTTTTACTCTTTTACTACTTTTGTGGGTAGCATATATATCCTATCCAAATTACAATTTCGTTTATTCATTATTTACAAACTACAATTCGCTACATGGAATTGTGTGTTTACTTGTTACTTGCTACAAATTACTTGCTCATGGATTACTTCAAGATAGTATGATCATACGCCCCCTTTGCGCTCAATACATTTGTTGTTATGAGTGGAAAAGTGCCTCATTATCCGAGTACGTTGGTGCACAATCCCAACTGGAAAGGACCTTACTTGCGCTTATCTGAGTACGATGGTGTACAATCCCAGTTGGAATGGACATTACTTGCTCATTTACACTTGTTCATGGAATTGTAGATTTTTATGTACTTATATCAAAACTTGTGTGAACTCACCAACTATTCATATAGTTGACCTTTATTTTATATATATGCTACAGGTACCTTATTTAGAAGATGTTGCCGTGACAAAGACATTAGTACTTAGGTTATATTAATAAATGGTCAAGATGTTAATTGTTCTTGTATTTCCTTGTATTTCTTGTTACAAACTTGTGTACTTGTTATTTGAATTAATTAATGATAATATTATCACTTAATAGTGTCACATGTGTCTTGGACAATTTGTACGTCACACTCGGGCGTATTCCGCTTTAGCCGGGGTGTTACATAAGGAGTCTGTCTAGGTTATTTGCGTTGTCTATCTAGTCGAGTGAATTCTTTAAATTACCTTGGATTTCCGCGCTGTAAGATAGGATTTCTTGTAGAGGTACTTGTCATAAAATAAATTAGCGATTGTACGCGAGTCTAATTAAAACCGGTAACTATAATAGCTTATTAGGATTCCATATGTGACTTTTTGAGAAGGGTCACGGGTCCTGTTCGGTATTTCCATTAAGTGAATAATTTAAGATCACGGTTCCATAAATTAGCATTTTCCTACCATTTGGTAATTGATGCATTAAGGATTCTAGCATAGGTGGTTGTTCTTCATCATTTGAATTAAGTGCAGATTTATAAGTCAAGTCGTCTTTAGGTTTATTAATTAGTTTTTAATTTTAGTCTAATCTTAGTTTTTAGTAAAACCCCCTTTTAAGAATAAACAAATAGTTGCGTCTATAGTTGAGTCTAATTTAGCTAGTTTACGTAATTAAAAGAGTCTCGTGGGTTCAATATCCGAACTTACTTAGTTGTACTAGAGTCGACCGATTCACTTGCTGGTTAGTAGTTTTAGTTAATTTAAGAGTCTAGAATTTATTACTTAGGGTCTAGATTAGCGTGCTTTTATATAAATACTTTTAGCACATCAAGTTTTTGGCGCCGTTGCCCGGGATTCTTGGCGATTGCGTTATTAGCTTTGATTTGACTTGCTTGATATATACGTGCTATTTGTTTTGTTTTAGTTTTTGAGTTGTAGGAGTCTTAGTAGTTTTTATTTTATTTTTCTTTTTCTTTTTTTTTTTCTTTTTTTTCGAGTCTATTTTGAGTCGTAGTAATTAGGTTAATATAGTTTAGTTTAAATTGATTTAAATTAGTTTAGTTTTTCTTTAATATATTGTTTATTGCTAGTATTTGGTGCTCGTGATCCTTTTCTGTTTAAGTTTATCTTTACAATGATAGTCGTGGAGTGTTATTACGAGGCCAGATTCTGCATGGTGTTTGATTAGATAGGAATGTTCTCGGTTGTAAAGACTCAGCTGGCTCAATGATGGATCACATACCACATCTAGAAGAGATGTTATTCGATTTGTTACGTGTCATTGATTTACATAAAATTATACATCTTTTTAGCATCAAATATCTCTAAAAACTGTAACTTCTATCAAATAATATAGCCCAGAAGGCTACTTATCACATTAAAATGCAATTTCAGGTAAAACCAAGCCTTAAACGAAGAAACAAGTGAAAAGATTAAGAAAAACGAAAGAAAAATGAAGAAAAACCTCAACCACGCCCCCGTACCTCAAGAACCACGCCCCATGCTTCTGAACTCAAGAAAGGACAAAAATCTACAAGAAAAGACAAACATTGGACAAAGAAGCACGGGGCCGTGCTTAAGCCACCATGGGCCGTGGTCACCTTTCAGATAAGACAAAAAAAATTTAGCACATGTCACTAAAGTGCACGGGGCCGTGCCTCAGGAAGCACGCCCCGTGGTGAGTCATCATTTACGATCTGACAGCATTTAATGCAACTGGACACCTGGACACGGGACCGTGCCTCTAGAGACATTGGGCCATGCCTACTTCCACAAACTGCCTATACATAGAGGAGAATGTTGCATTAATCAAGAGTGCTTGAAGAAAATCTCTATACGGGTTTCTCTTATAAAAACATTCACATTACACTCATATTGAAGATCTTGTGAAGAATTTGAAGGCTTGTAGGTTACCATCATCATCTATAATCATCAACATCATCATAATCAATCATTATCATTAATAAGGAAGAATCATCCACATTTGGTTATATTGTTTTAGTTTAATCATGTGTTTGTTATCATCATCTCTTTTAATGTTCATAACAATGCTCATTATGAGCTAAACTTCATTTACCATCTAAAATCTATGAAGAAGCTTTGTTTTACTTGATTATTATGTAAAACATGTGGTTTAGTTTGGTAAAGTACATGGTTATTTTGCAATTATCCATTGATGAATAAATGCTTTATCACTTTAACTCAATACAACAAGGTTGATGAATAACAATAATTCATGATCACTCATGTTCTTGGAAACTAGAAATGGTAAAAAGAATGCTTTGATAACTTATCTAAGATAAAACATGGATTCCTATGTTGTACTTAGAAATGATGAGATATAGGTTATGATCTATTTCTGTAGTTTTGATAATTCTACAATAACATTGTTAACACGATTGCTTAGGTTATCATGCTAGTTAAAGAAATCATATGTTAATGGAATGTGTAACTATAACCTAATCTAATCAACCAAGGGGAGGTTGTGTGAGTTAACTACAACCACTCGAAGTTGTTAGGATTGATATTTGAGAAATCGAAATCAATCATAATCGTTCTACTTTACCAACTGCTTTTCTACTTAAATTGACATTCTCGTGGTAGCATGCTATTAAGCATAGGATGGACTTGAAAATATGCATGCTATTTTCTATTATGTCATAGAATATGTTCACTCAAAAATGAGGAACATAGTCTAACATATATTATTAGGGCAAGTTTATCACATGTTTATTTAATAATCATCAAGGAACAATGGAGTGGATTCTTGATCTTAGATGGTAATCTTCATATAATTGAACTACTTGTTTAGAACTTCTCTTCTTGTCACCTATATATTATATATAAGTATTTATATTTTATAAAAAGTTAGAGAAACTAAATAACGAAAATGGTCAAGACGGACAAATATATGATAAGAAGAAATATCATAGGAATGTCTACAAATCTAAGTAGGAATGTCTACAAATCTAGGAGGGATTTTAGCCATGTAAAGTGTTTTAACTGCAATGAATTTGGTCACTTTGCAAGTAGATATTCACAACCACGTGTGAAGAAAGAAGAATCACATCTACTTCAACAAGATGAGGATCCACCACTTCTAATGTCAATTTGTGAACAAAAGGAAGTCGTCCAAGATGAAAGTAATGTCCAACCACATCTCTACCTAAGTAAGGACCAAACGGACGATGATTGGAATTTAGATAATGGAGCTAGTAATCACATGACCAATGAACACTCCTACTTTACTGAAGTCAATGAAAGGATTACCGGTATAGTAAAATTTGGAGATATATCTTTTGTTGATATAAAAGGAAAGGATCCTTACTGCTTCAATGTAAGAACAATGAACAAAAATTAATAACCGACGTCTACTTTCTCCCACATTTGCAAAGTAGCATATTTAGCCTTGGACAAGTAACTGAAAATGGATATGTGATGTGCGACAAGCTATATATAATATTAATAACTAATTCTCGCAATTCAACACTAAGTCTTAAATTTATAAAACCAAACAATCCTAAATAAGTTTCACATAAATGGCAAGTGTACCGGTCGGGTAGCATCACAGTCTAATGGAAGTCCAGATGTCGAACACAAAGAGATGTGAGAACGGCTCAGATAATTAAACCTAATCTAAGTCCTGCCTAAATAATATATTTATTTATCTTAATTACTAAACTAACTAAACTTAGCAAACTTAACTTAACTAACGGTGAAACTTAACGGAACTAACGATAATAAGAAAACGAATCACTTAGGTAGGATGACTTAATGGTCGTAAGATGACACGGTTGCTAACACGTGGTTGAAACCAGAGTTCTAAAGATGATCTAACATAGGTGAGGCCAAGGCACTGGGTCCCTACGATCAGTTTTACCAGAAAACCCAAACAACGTCTAGATAGCTTTTAGTTCGTGATTGTTTATCTACATACCCAAATGACTCATCACTTGGTCATGTCTTAGTTACAGGTCTCACTAAGGATCAGGCTATTACAAACCTCGGAGAAAAGGGGTAATTCAGTACTAAGGACAAAATAACTTAACTTACAAACTAACCTAGTTGACAACTAGAAAACCGCACGTGGTCTCGCAACGGGTAACTAAATAAACTGAAGCAGAGAGACAAGCAAACCCCTAAGGTCTTGGTCCAACTCAAAGGTGGTGAACTCACTGACTTGAATGACTCAGGAAACACAAACCCTAATGGTATGCCTACCACAATCAAACAACACATTCAGTATTAACCGAAACATGCAAGTAACGTCTACACAAAACTAATTCATGCAATAATAAACTACTCGGGGATCATGTAACCTAAAATACATCTAATGGCAACAAGATTCATGGAATAATATCACAAATTATGAACTATAAATAACTAAACAATCAAACATGAAATTAGCACCAGAAAAATGATAAGTCAACCGTTAAACATCAAACCTAGGTGAATCTAACCAATCTAACCAATCGTAATCAATGAATAGAAGCAAATATATATAAAAGTTATGAACATGTTCATATAAATTTGATTACAAAAGGTTTGAATGATTAAAAACCAAAAACGAACTTAAAATCGTTGAAATACTTAAAACCGACAACCAAAAGATAAAAGATAGAACCGTAAGCTCGTCCTCCTTGGTTTCTCCCCTAGAGTACGTGTGGTGGCTGGAAAGATGATGTTTTTTTCGTTCATAGGGTATAAACCCTTTATATATATGTTTAAACACCTCATTCCTAATATAAAAAAGGTTAAAACAAGCCCACAAGTCCCACCAGAAGACAATATAGATGGGGTAACTGATTCCTGAACATTCTTGGCAGCCTTGGGGACATGTGGGACGCCGCGTAGCGCGACTAGAAAGGCCCACCTGGTCGCGTAGCGCTTTTCGTTTTTCGCTTATTTTATTCGTTAAAACTCGTAAACGCGCATCATCTTCGATCCAATCCTCGGGTTAACTAAATCCATCAATTTTAAGACTTTTTTCCATGCTCTTATCACCCATGATCCTACTTCAAGCATAAACATGTAAACATCATCGAAAACGATTAAAAAAATGCTAAAACACACCGAAAAGCTTGACAAAACAAGTACGAAGTATGAGTATTTCATAGCACATCAATATGAAATCATAATGAAGAATGAGCATATTTGGATGTATGACTCCAATTAGAAACTTATATTGAAAGTACAAAAATATGTACAAAATCAAGCTACATATAGCAATTCTCGTATGTCTACAAACTCAACTAGATACAAAAGCATGGTTATGGCATGCACGTTAAGGTCACCTTAACTTTAACTCATTAACTTTTTTCTCATTAAAAGAAATAATTTAGTTTTAACATAAGTTTAATTTTATTATGTAAATATATTGTATTATTGGCCCTTAAACTAAGTTTGGGCCAATTATTAGTAATGTATTTAACGGTTACATAACCATCCAAAACAATGGTTATAAATAGCCCTGTATACCTCATTTGTAATTAATGATTTTCTTTAATGAAAACACGAATTCGCTGTTTATCTTAAACCCTTTGCTATTATTGCACTCCTACATCTCCTAAGTCATTAACAGCTAATAATGTTTATTAAATCGTCAAGTTAATCCAATAACACTAAAATTATGTTGATAAAACTAGAATTACCAACAATTATCTCATTGTTTCGAGGCCATAAATAATTTAATCATTTTAAAGTACCTTTTGTTGAAAACTATTTTTCCTACATTATCAAACAAATACAATATGATGGTTCTCCTTAGCTCACAGAAGGTACAATGAGATAGTTTATTTCCAAGTCAAGACATTACGTGTCATACTTTATGTCCATATATATAATTATATAAACCTTGTCAAGACGGGATAGTTGAATAGAAAATCATCCTTGTTTTTACACCGCTCAAGCTTTACTCTTTATGTGCATCTACCTCTAAATCTTAGGTATGATGTCTATGCCACCTCAACTTCTCTTATTACTCAAATAACCTCCTTTACTCTTAATCACCCCCCCCCCCCTATTAGACTCTTTTTTGATCATGACTTGATTCTAACGTCATATGAACCTTTTTGTCGTTTTGTTATCCATTCATAAATGCTCACTCACCCAAATCCATTCATGTATTTTAGACGGGTATGCTCTCAATCATCAAGGTTATCTATGCTACGATCCTCACACTTAAACTTCTCGTCATGTAGTCTTTCATGAGACTATCATCTTGATTCCGTAACCGGCTTCCTTTTTAAGTTTTAACTACAACCACATCCTCATTATCAGTTACCTCACACTCTATGCCCTCAACTTCTACCACTTGTCATCACCCTCACCACCTTCGACCTTTAACTAAGCACCTACCCACCCCACCACCTCCACCATCCTCATCTTCTTACGCTATAAACACTCATTCTTGTGGCCACACTCATCGGCCCTAACATGTTTCCTATCATGTTCTTCTTTCTGTATATTTTAGGCTTGTTGTCAGCTCTGATAGTATAAACTACTTCATGATATTGCACCTAGGAGGCAAACACATTGTCAGATAATAAATAAATTCTGTTTTAAGAAAACCATGTCAAACATATGACCTCAACATTCTAGTTCTATCCATGTCAAACCAGAAATATATAAGAATATGATGATGGAGTCGAAGAATCTCTCGTTACTTTAGATTTTGTGTTTCCTTGCTTAGAACATGTATAAAGAACTTTGCCAACAACGGTTGATGAGATTGTGCATGGTGAGAGAAAACTTGAGGTTGAAGAGGTCAAACTTATATGAAACAAAATGGAAGGAGTTGTGAAATCCTTGGGTTCGGACTTCATGACTTGTATGTTTGATAGTGAGCTCAATAAATTCCGAGAAGCACTTACCTCTTCAGAAGGGGCCCAATGGAAAAAATAAAGACATCTATATTGGTGAATTGATTATGTCTTACATAATCATTTTTGGGAGCTAGTAGTTCTTCCTATGGGTCGTAAATAACTTTGATATCGTTGGATAATTTAATGGAAGATAAAATTCAATGGAAATGAAATATAAAAATTAGAAGATAACAATAGTGATCAAAGGGTATATACAAAAAGGTGTTTAGTATTTCAGTGTTACCCAACTATGTTGCGGATAACCTTTATGCATGGTGCTTTTATTGGATATTATGGTCGGTTCGGGTCAAGTCAACGCGGACCGAACCGAATTTGACCCGGTAAGAGTTACACCGAGATTAACGAACCCCGAGCCTACTTAAGTTGTTAACTGGGCAAGACATGAATAATCGAGACTGTTAGTGGACTAGGCTTTAAGATTAGGCTTTAATCCCAATGGGTTGAGATTATGTTTAACCCTAATCTAATAATATATAAACAAATCATTGTTTATTATTATATTAATCCATAATTAACAAAAACCCTAGCCACCCTAACATGTTGACACCGCCGGCCGTAATTCCGGTCACCGGAAAACCGCCGCCACCTCCGCCAGCCTTCGTATCTCGCCGGAACACCACCAATAATCCTTGTTGTTGCTCCCGGCTGTCGATACTGCTCTTTTTGTCACTGTTGCTGCTGTGGACTGCCGCGTATTGCTGCCGTGAATCACCACCGCCGCCGGAGCTGCTGCACCGCCACCACTCGCCGCGCTGCTGTCCTAGCTACCGGATTGTTTGTGTCAATCTCTAGCAACGTTCGTTAGATCTTGGTGTCTCACCCGGTTTCGATAACCGAGGTATAAATAACTAAATTAAATCTATGGTTGTGTTTTAATTATATTTCGTGCTCGTATAGTTGTAACCGGATCCGAGTTCGGGTTTTCGGTTCGTTTTAATCATTTATTTTTCCGCTGTGTTTTTGGTTCGTCTTATATATTAATATGATTAATATTTATTTTAACGGATCCAATACTTAAAACGGGTTAAAACTGTTTGACCGTTTGTTACGAACCACCGTTGAAACCCAACAGTGGTATCAGAGCCGCGGTTACAACGTACGAGTCGATCCCGGTTCGTTTAAACTAGATCTACATCTCAAACTTTAAATCGTTTAAAGTTTGTAGATCTAGATTAGTTTTCGGGTAATTTTGGATTTTGTCAAAATTTTTGTTTATTCTATTTGACCAAGTCAAAACGACTCGAAATTTATTTATTTTGAATATGTAAATCCGGCCCCGACCTATGTTTGTTTGGTTGTGTTTAGATCTTGAGTTCGTTATTTGGCCATATGGATGGTTCAAAATTGTAATCAATTGTTATTTTATTTTTCGGTTTTCTTTTGGCCATATTGGATGGTTCAAATTTGTAATAGGACAAATTGTTGTTAGTTTATAAATTTGTAATATAGAAGACGCGATGATAACCGAGGACGAGCTCAAGGATTTCTTGGAGTTAGTAGGAGTTCAGACAAGATGACAGGATGCACCATGAAGTCCATCCTTGTGGTTGTTTTGTGTTGTGAACCCCTTGACCCGATCGGTCTCCCTAATTGGCTCTAGCGAGACCGATCACATTTTGGCCATAAGGATTTACATATTATTACTTGCTATTTTGGTTGCTTGGTTTGTTTATAATAGGATTTTATTATCACCAACTTAATACCAAATAAAATTGGAAAATAAACATTTTTATTAACCAATTATGTTTTGCAAATTAAAAACGTTTTGATTTCCAAAACTAATAACTTAATAGTTTTCTATTAACTTAAAATTGGTTAGCCGTATCGCGACAACTTAGTTTTTAATAGGTTATTTAAAACTAAGTGTCCTGAGAGATGAAAGGGTTCATCATTTTGTCCCGATAATGAATACAGTAAAATTTGACTTTTACTCTATTTGGTAATTATAAAATTAATCCCAATTTAAAATCAGTAGTATATGCCAATCCTACTACAAGTCACACTTGAGGCATACTGCGAAATTTCAAGTGTTTGGAGCTACAGCACCACACTTGTTTTCTAGCCTATCCCATCAAGGTGAAAGCGTTTTGTTGACACATCCGGCCCTTTCACACGTCACTGTACTAGGACAACTATTACTTTACTCTCCTGTTACGTGCTAAAGCTGTCTGGAGACTTGAAGTGGGAAAAGATGAGGCTAAACGTATCTATACAAGACAATCGTTGTCCCAATAGGCCTCATAACCGAGAGTTGTGCTCTATTCACAATTGGCAATCGTTGTCAGTCTGCCTAACCACTTACTAATGTTGTGTGCAACAGCTGCCATTACTAACTGGAAGCCAGATTCTCAAATCCCTATTTTATTAATGTTAATTGGGTCATTAATAATAGGATTACAACATTGAAAATACTAATTAAATTTACTTTTGATTTTTAATCAGATGTCATCAAACGAAAACTTAACCTACGCCCTTAAGTCTATCCTTGAGAAGGATAAACTAAACGGTACCAACTTCATCGAATGGCACCGCAACTTGAGACTTGTTCTCACCATGGCTAAGAGCCTGTATGTTCTCGATGGACCTGTTCCAACCGAGCCTAAAAACAACACAGCCGTTGCTCGAAAATCTCTTGACAAGCATAGGGATGACTCGGCTAATGTCTCCTGTATTATGCTAGCAACCATGACTTCTGAGCTCGCTAAGGGCTTAGAAGACTTTGGTGCCTATGAGATGCTGGAACAACTCAAGGGCATGTTCCAGAAACAAGCCCGTCAGGAACGTTTCGATACCATGAAATAACTCATCAGTTGCAAGATGGCAGAAGGGTCTCCCGTCAGTGCACATGTTCTTCAGATGAAGGGGCACATCGATCAGCTTAAGAAACTTAATTATCCCCTGCCCTATGAGATGGCAGCTGATTTCATCCTCAACTCTCTCCCCATCTCTTACGACCAGTTTGTAATGAATTTCAACATTAACGGCTGGGTAAAGACAGTGTCGGAGCTGCACAACATGCTCAAAACGGCTGAGATGAACATTCCTTCTAAGACCAATCAACTTCTGATGATCCGATCTGCTGGTGTGAAGAAGCCTAAACCCAAGAATCAGGGTTATAAGGGAAAAGGCAAGAAGAAAGTTACTGTTACTGCCAAATCTGCCACCAACACTAACAAGAAAGTTGCAAAGGCACCACCGCCGCCTCCTGAGGAGCGTCAGTGCTACAAGTGCAACAAGATGGGGCACTGGATTCTTAACTGCCCCGAGTATCTAGCTGAGATAGCAAAGAAGAAGGCCAATGGTGAAGGCACTTCTCGAGGTATTTCCATATACGTTATTGAGTTTTTCACTATCTCTAGCAACACATGGGTATTTGATACCGGATGTGGTTTCCACATTGTTAATGTCTTGCAGGAACCTGAGAAGTGGAAGAAATTGAATAAAGGCAGCATGGAACTCATCGTTGGAGATGGGAAGAGAGTACCAGTTCTGGCAACTGGAGTTTTTCATTTTACTTGTCCATCTGGCCTAGTTTTTCCTTTGAATAATTGTTTGTATGCTCCTGGTTTGACCAAAAACATCATTTCATTTTCATTGTTGCTTGAACAAGGTTTTAAGTACGTTTTTAATGGCATGGCTATTTCTGCTTACTTAAATGATATCTTTTATTTTGAGGCTAAACCTCGAAATGGTATTTATGTGATTGATGTTCAACCAGATAATAACGCATATCATCTTTCAAAACGTATCAAGACTAGCATCAATGATACTTATCTATGGCATTGTCGACTTGGCCACGTAAGCAAGGCAAGAGTTAAAAGACTCCAATCCGAAGGGATTATTGAATCCACAGGACCAGACTCATTTGATGATTGCGAATCTTGCTTAGCTGGCAAACTCGCCAAAGACTCATTCACTCATAAAAGTGAACGAGCAAGTGATCTGTTAGGACTCATACATTCTGATGTATGTGGACCTTTCAGAACCATGACTAGAAACCATGAAAGATACTTCGTTTCCTTTATCCACGATTATAGTCGATACGCTTATGTGTATCTTATGAAACACAAGCACGAAACTTTTGAAAGGTTCAAAGAGTTTCAAAACAAAGTGGAAAAACAACTTGGTAAAACCATTAAAATGCTTCGATCAGATCGAGGTGGAGAGTATCTCAGCTCAGAATTCATCACTTATCTAAAAGAGCAGGGAATTGTTTCACAACTCAATCTACCTGGCACACCCCAACATAATGGCTTGAGTGAGAGGAGAAATCGAACTTTGCTAAACATGGTTCGATCGATGATGTGTAGAACTAACTTGCCTCAATCCTTTTGGGGTTACGCCCTTATAACCACCGCCCGCATTGTCAATCTAGCTCCAAGTAAGAAGATAGACAAAACCCCATATGAGATATGACACAAGGGAAAGAAGCCCAAATTGTCATACCTTAGAGTATAGGGATGTGATGCTTACATCTCAAGTGAGTATGATGACAAACTTGATCCCCGCGGCGTGAAAGTTGTTTTCGTCAGATACTATAACCAAAGCGGTTATTACTTCTTTCATCCTGATAAAAATATGATTTCTATCAAGAGGAAATGCCACTTCCTTGAGAAGAAATTTCTCAATCGAGGAACTGGAGATAACATTGTCGATCTTGAAGAAATTCAAGAACCACAAACAACCGCTGAGGAAGTTGGAGCGTCTGATTAACAAGTTGTTGTTGCTGATACATCAGACGTGAACACGAGCATTCGCAGAAGTAGTAGGACTCTCGTACAAAATTCTAAATACTTATTGATGGTCCCGAAGTCTTATTAGTAGCCGAGTCTGGCGAAGAGCCTACTAACTACAAATCTGCTATCTTGGATCCGGAATCCAAGAAATGGCAAGATGCCATGAACACCGAGATGCAATCCATGCAGGATAACCAAGTTTGGAACTTGGTTGAGCTACCCCCCGATAGTCGGGCAGTAGGGGGCAAATGGATTTTCAAGAGAAAAACCGACATGCATGGAAATGTACAAACCTATAAGGCACGGCTAGTCGCGAAAGGTTTTACTCAAACTCAAGGTGTTGACTATGATGAAACCTTCCGCCCGTTGCTTTGACTAAGTCAATAAGGATATTACTTGCCATTGCTGCATATTATGACTATGAGATATGGCAAATGGATGTCAAAACTGTTTTCCTTAACGTACATATTTCTGAAGATGTCTATATGGTTCAGCCTGAAGGTTTTGTTGATCCAAAATATCCTAATAGGGTTTGTAAATTGAATAAGTCCATTTATGGACTTAAGCAAGCATCGCGAAGCTGGAATCTTCACTTTGATGAGAAAATCAAAGAGTTTGGTTTTGTCAAAAATGAAGATGAGCCTTGTGTTTATAGAAATGCTAGTGGGAGCACTATATCATTCCTCATATTGTATGTGGATGATATACTGATCATTGGAAACAACATTCCTATGCTTAAGGAAGTTAAGCACTGGTTGGAATCTTGTTTTGCAATGAAAGATCTTGGAGAAGCCGCTTATATTCTGGGAATAAAGATCTATAGAGATAGATCTAAGCGGATTCTAGGGCTAAGTCAAAGTACTTACATAGACAAAGTAATGCCACGCTTCTCAATGGAAAACTCCAAGAAAGGAGCTGTTCCAATGACTAAATGAACCGTGTTGAGCAAATCGCAATCTCCGGCAACGGACATTGAATCTAAGCGTATGCAAGCAATTCCATATTCTTCTGCGGTTGGCTCCATCATGTATGCTATGTTATGTACTAGACCTGACGTCTCGTATGCTCTGAGCATGACCAGTCTTTTCCAACAGAGTCCTGGAATTGCTCATTGGACTGCTGTGAAGAACATTCTAAGGTACTTGAATAGGACCAAAGATATGTTCTTGGTGTTTGGGGGAGTGGAAGATGAGCTCACTGTAAGGTGTTACACTGATGCTAGCTTCCAGACTGACCGAGATGATTCTCGCTCACAGTCGGGTTTCGTTTTCACTCTCAATGGAGGAGCTATTAATTGCAAGAGCTCCAAGCAGAGTGTAGTGGCGGATTCTACCACCGAATCCGAATATATAGCTGCATCAGATGCTGCTAAGGAGGCTGCTTGGATGAAGAAGTTCATCACCGATCTCGACGTGGTTCCGAGTATTCGCAAACCAATCGAGGTGTTCTGTGATAACACAGGTGTTATTGCTCAAGTCAAAGAGCCAAGGTCTCATCACAGGACCAAGCACATTCTGAGGAAGCTCCATCTTATTCGGGAAATATTGGATCGAGGTGACATCGTGATAAGCAAAGTAGACACAGATTAAAATCTAGCTGACCCGTTCACTAAGCCGATGACTCAGGACAAGAATGATCATCATAGAGATGCTATCGGGCTTAGAATTGCTAGTGATTTATTTTGATTTAGTATTCGGATGTATGAACATTTAAACGATTGTACTTTCAGTTCACTTTTGGTTTAATCGTTAAATGCAAACGTTGAATAATACAACTGTGTTCTTTTTAAAACGTTTAATCCGTTAATATTGTATTCTAAATTATCCGTAGTCGATCAGACTCGTGGGAACGATTATGAATTAAGACTATTCTGACTTTGGAATCAAACAGTTGACTTCCAAACTCACAGACCTCATTATGAATGACGTTGGATGTAACTCGCATCAAATCATCTTCATGGATCTTGATCATAAGATGTTTTGATAATAGTATGCTCATTTAGTATCCTTAGACCTGAGATGCATATTGGAACTTTCGTTTACCGAGGATTATTCTTTGATCATGTTAACCGCTGTTACGTAACTTCCGGCTATAAAGGCATTGATTGGGAATGTTCTAAAGTTCAGTGGGAGTTATATGTATAAAGATGGGATTCTGTACTCTTACATTAAAATGTAATAGTTAGACATATTGGCGTCCTCGTTGATTCAAACTGGTAAACTGTGAGGCCTCACCCAAACTTACTGTGTGTTTGATTGGACCACTTTGACTCTATATCGAGAACTATAATAATTGAACACTATATGAGATTGATTTGATCCATGTCTCATTGTTCAATTAATGTCTTATACAAAAATGATAGATGACAACGATTACTATAAATTCATTATCCTGCAATAAGGTATTCCATGATATATTGGTTATGGATTTAAAAATGTCATATTTGGTTGGAGACAGCTATGTGTAGCTAAAACGCCTCTAGCTGCTAGCGTTGTGATACTTGACCCAAATCCGTCCAAGTGGGAGATTGTTGGATATTATGGTCGGTTCGGGCCAAGTCAACGCGGACCGAACCGAATTTGACCCGGTAAGAATTACACCGAGATTAACGAACCCCGAGCCTACTTAAGTTGTTAACTGGGCTAGACATAAATAATCGAGACTGTAAGTGGACTAGGCATTAAGTTGATGATTGGGCCAAAAGCCCAATGGGTTCAGATTAGGTTTAACCCTAATCTAATAATATATAAACAAATTATTGTTTATTATTATATTAATCCATCATTAACAAAAACCCTAGCCACCCTAACCTGCTGCCACCGCCAGCCGTAATTCCGGTCACCAGAAAACCGCCGCCATCTCCGCTAGCCTCCGTATCTCGCCGGAACACCACCATTAATCCTTGTTGTTGCTCCCGGCTGCCGATACTGCTCTTTTTGTCACTGTTGCTACTAAGGACTGCCGCGTATTGCTGCCGTGAATCACCACCGCCGCCGGAGCTGCTGCGCCGCCGCCACTCGCCGCGCCGACGTCCTAGCTACCGGATTGTTCGTGTTAACCTCTAGCAACGTTCGTTAGATCTTGGTGTCTCACCCGGTTTTGATAACCGAGGTATAAATAACTAAATTAAATCTATGGTTGTGTTTTAATTATATTTCGTGCTCGTATAGTTGTAACCGGATCCGAGTTCGGGTTTCCAGTTCGTTTTAATCATTTATTTTTCCACTGTGTTTTTGGTTCGTCTTATATATTAATATGATTAATATTTATTTAAACGGATCCAATACTTAAAACGGGTTAAAATTGTTTAAACGTTTGTTCCGAACCACCAACGAAACCCAACAGCTTTCTGTTGCGGATTTAAGAACTTTGGAAGTTCCCCCAATGAATGGTAAACCTACATTTCTAAATGTGGATTTAGAAGAGATTACATGGATAACTTGAGGGTGTTTCTTTGCTTTTGGAAAAGAGGACAAAGTATATAAACTCGTTATAAGAAGTTTGATCATATCATAATGAAAAGTGTATTCAAAATAAAAGAGTGCACCAATTTTGTGAGCTAACACGCATGCGTGACTCAACATTTTTAAGTTTGTTTTTTCTTGTTTAACAGTCTGTCGTAACACGTTGGTCCTAAGTCGACTTAGTTATTATATTCGTTGTTTTACGTAACATTTAAGTGTTTACACCCCGTAACGGGCGCACATGATTGAACATTTTTACATCTACCTTTTGTTTTGTTTAACACTCCCATCACATAGTGCGGGCCCAATTTCCCCTTAAAACACATAGGTTTGATAAGCATTTCTACATTACTTTTTTTTAATAATTTTACACCCTTTCGCAACGAGGAGATCTTAATACTACTTTGTTACAAAATCCCTTTTTAATAATACAAAAAATTAGCAAAATTCATACCCAAACGTGATCCATACAAGCATTGGAGCGAGGAGGAAGAGGTGGCCCTCGCAAGGGCGTGGATCGTCATTTCGGAGGATCCCGACGTCGGTTGGTTTCTTAATATTAAGTATTTAATAAAAATGTATTTAGTGTTTACTAAAAATTTAAAATGTATACTAATTGTGACAAATAAATTTAACTTGTAGCTAACTTTCAAGCCACCGGGGTGTTTTGGAAGAAAGTATTTGAAGCTTGGCTCGCGATAACCGATAAACCCGAAGACTACCGGGGAAAAGAAGCGGTTCAAGCCCACTGGAAGGGGCTTAACGCCGATTGTCAAAAATTTGCATGGATAATTAACTGGTCGCAGGGGCCCGGCTGGCGTAGCAGGCATAACGACAGCGACATCATAACTCAAGCCTTGAGCGACTTTCGAGCTCAAGGCCAAACTTTCGAGCGGTCCGGGAAACCGTTCAAGTATATGAATTGTTGGAAAAAACTATGTCATTGCGCGAAATGGAACGGGACACCGACCGTTCTAGTCGCCCGACGAGCCGGCTCATCCCGGCCTTCAAAAAAGTCAAAGACATCGTCGTCAACAAATCCAAGCATACCAAACACACCCTCCGATGCTCGTAGCTTCTTCTTGGACGACGCGGTTAATTTAGCCGACGCGGTTAATTTAGACGACGACGAAGACGTACAGGAGTTGCCTCGATCACGTGGGAGATTGTCACACCCCGTCAAGGCGGAATCGCGGGCACGTGACGTCATGTATATCATAAGCATATGATTATCGCCAACATACATGAATTAGGATACCCATAGTTTTTAAAAGTGTTTACAAACCATAACTTGTTTTAAGCAAAATAAGTTAAACATTAAAATGGTATCCTAATTATGCATTGAGGTCGCGTCTTCATGATTCCTTACATGCGTTGTTAATTCCCTAAAAAACATACGTTTAAAAAAGTAAACACAATGGTTGGTGAGTTCACAAGTTTTTAAGACTTGTTATGAAATCATGTTTTCATAAAATGTTGATTCAGTTCGCAAACAAGCATACGATAACTTATTGAAATAAATACGATGATCCTCCGCAGACTAGCTAAATCTACTAATTAATATGACGAACCCCTGAGCCTATAACCAAACCACGACTTATATCCTTTTGCCCTATTCAAATCTCACAGATGGAATATAAGCATCCTGTTTCGATGCAATATCGGAGGTTAGCGCGACTAACCTAACAGTAGGGGGAAATGTCAACGTCAATAGTACTATTCGTATATTCCTGTGGCTAACTCCGTTAGCTAATGGTTATAGTATGCAAGCAAGAGACTTATAACACTACATAGTTCAACTCATGTTCACATAAGGATTGTGTGTTTTGTTTCTAATTATCGTATATAAAAGCAGTTGTGTATGTTTTCCACCCCCGGATAAATAAAACAGTAAAAACCATAAAAAAGGGGTAGTGAAACTCACCTCGTGAGTTTAGTGGTCATTTTTCTAGAAATTTCTGATTAATCAAAGTTCGTCGCCTTCACACATCCTAAACGCGTAAGGTCAGTTAGTTCGTTAGACTCGCAAGCCAGTTTATGCTAGTCGCTTTCACCCAACTAGTAGTTTAGTTGTTCGTGCCACCAGGCCTTTCGTTTATTGCGTCGGTTGCTTTCACCAACCGATCGTTTCGTTTAAGGTGTCGGTTGCTTTCACCAACCGATCGTTTCGTTTATTGTGTCAGTTGATTTCACCCAACCGATCGTTCCGTTTATTCTATAAATAATGTTTCACACGTTAGGTTTGGACGACCCGTTGGTAATAAGTTTTTTTATATCTTTTTTGAAAATAAATATCCATATATAATATATACTTATATAAATATTAAGAATATAATATTCTTAATAGTGTCGGTTTCATTTAGATATATCCAATTTGTTTAGGCTTAGCAATAAATATATTGAAACTATATATTGATTTCTAAATAAGATTTCTTTAAGTTACGGTTGTAAAACACAATACATTCGTACACCTTTCTTCATAAATTAAGAACTGACTTCATATATCGTTTTGGTTGTTTAACTCGTAAAAATATTACTTTTACATTTGACACGCGCACACACACACAAACACATATTTCTTCAAAATATATATTGAAGTAAATTAACCGTTTTGACACCAAGTGTTGTTATAACAAATATATGTTTTACTTGCTATTTTAAAATATAACACGTATAGTTTTATTTAAGAGTCATATATAAGCTTTAAAAACTTATATACCGTATTTTTAAAATGAGTATCTATAGAACTCTGTTTTTGTATAATTAAAATTATAAAATACTTATATAAGATTTAAAACGCGTTCATTTTTGTATTTAAACCGACATCTTTAAAAACAAAATACTCTATCACCTATGAAATTTATAAAACAACATTATTATACTTAACTTTGTGCATCTTTTACTTAAGATAACCACCACATTTATATTCATCCAATTGAACGATATACAAACTTAATGCTTCATGTTTTACTCGTTTTAGCCTTACACGTATTGTTATAAGTCATTTTCCATGTTTTTCTTACCAACCCAAATATGTATGATCATAAATATAATGAGACCCAAGTTCTAGTAATTGCAAGTCCCACTTTTAAAGCATATCTAGTAGTTCTTTCACTACTAGACACTTTTTGTACAAAACAACGGTTTTCCACATATGTTTGTAGCTTTATTTAACTTGTTAAGCGTGTAGATTGTTAATTAGGCGAAAGCTTAGTATAAAAAATTCATATAAATATAACACTAGGTTTAGAGATGTGTAGCTCACTTAGTTTTGGATTAACGTTTAAAGATATTAGAGAGTCTTGAGTTCGTTTCTCCATGTAAAGCTCATTTAACTTCATAGGAAAAGATCTCCAACACAGTCTTGACTCTTGAAACAAAAGGCAATATATATTAGTAGAATGTTTGTATATGAGTCGTAGAGAGAGGGAGGGAGAGAATGAGCATGCGTGTGTATGTTTCATATCCGAAGAGAGAGTGTAGAGAGACTCTAGTGAGAGAGAAGGTGACGGTTAGTGAAGGTGGTTCCGGGTTGGTGTCGGAGCTGGACCAGGGAGTTTAGTAGGTGTGTTTCGGGTAGCGGAGTGTGATGTGGTGGTTCATGGAGTGTGGAGGTGGTTACGGAGGTGGCCATCGGTGGTGAGGGGTTGGCGATAGTGTAGTGCGGTGGTGTTACGGCGCATTACGGGGGCCGTTAAGAAAGACAGAGAGAGTTAGTGGCTGCGGAGGTGGAGCGAGAGAATGACAAGAAGGTGGTTGGTGGTGTTTTGTGTGATAGAAGGTGGTGTTTTAAGGTGGTGGAGTTGTATTCGTACAACCAAGGAGGATGTTTTGTGAGGTCGGTTGTAAGCTAAGAAGAGATAAGGAGAACGAGGGTTGTTTGTATGTGTATGTGTGTTTGTATTTCTTTACCATAAAGAATTATAGATTATGAAGAGATGGAGGTATGGTTTTTGAGTTAAGCAATTCAAGATGAAGGGTGTATGTGGAGTGTGAGGTTGCACCATAAAGAATTATAGATTATGAAGAGATGGAGGTATGGTTTTTTTGAGTTAAGAAATGGATGTGATTTGCCGACAAGGTGAGGGGGGGACCAGAGGTTTGAGTTTGAAAGTTTGTAGATTTAGGGATTGGTGGAAATGATGTTGTCATAAACCACTCTTTGACTTATACCGTTGATTAAATATATATACTTTTTCTTATATGGCTTTTCCAATTAATTTATCTAAGTGTGCATGAAATATTGAGTGCAATTCAAGCGTAGGTGGAGTAGTGGTTGGTTGAAATTGGTTCAGTGAGGATGTCCAGAGATTGATTTTGTTGAATACCATGTTGCAAAGGTCTTATGTGACTAGGTGTTAGAGCTTGCACAAGATATCTTAACAATTAATATATTAATTAAATTCATTTATTTAATTTGTTTAGAATAAATAAGAAAGATAAGAGATGCCAGATGATTAGGTAGTGTTTTATGGAGTTTAGGCATTGATCATAACTTTAAATGTTCGTATGCTTGCGTACCGGTAATATAATGCAACGTATGGCTTTTAAATAATAATAATAAACTCTCATAGTTCATTATGTATTTCTTGTTGATATTTTATAAAAAAAAACATTATAGAATATAATCGTATAACGTAGAATTCAGACCTTCCAAATATATATATATTCGATTCGTTTAAAAGTATCACCAATGCCTTTATCCGTCGGATAATCCAAAAGTTCGAGTAATAAATCGTGCATATGCGGCTTACGTTAGGCTCGTTGTGATTAAACTTAGCAAAACTAAATCATGCATGAGTTAATGTTAAGAAATCATGGTTAAACATTGTACGGAAATCAGGAAATGACCTATTTTGAGGGGTGTCACAGAGATCGAGAAAAAAATAAGGGGGAAGATTCGTCGTCATCACGATTCAATACGGCGGCCAGTGAAAACGTCGGACAATTAAACGAATTGGTCGGTCGTTTAGAAACAAATGTCATGGAAATAGGAAACGACCTTAGAGCATCCAACAAACACAAAGAAAAGCTGGCCCAGACGTTGGAATTACGTCAAATGAAAGAAGAATACGAATTCCTCAAATCGGAGGGGTTTCACGAGGAGGCCGCATTATTACATCAACGACGACGTGAAAAATGCGCGAATATTACAGATATTAGTTTTTTTTTAGTTATGTATTTTTTTTTAATTTTAAGTTATGTATTTTTTTATTTTTAGTTATGTATATTTCTTTAGTTTTGTATTTTTTTTATTTCTATTTAATTTTAATACATTTTAATTTTTTTATTTAATTTTTTTGGTTTTTATTTGTTTAGTTTAATTATAAAAAGAAAATAATGAAAAAAGATATCGTGGACCCACTTTGTAGCCCTACATCATTACACTTTAAAAACAAATTCTCACCCCTTACTAGTTAGACGCCACGTGTCGTATTTCGTCCCATTTGTAGTCTCTTCACTACGCATAATCTGATAATTATGTTTTACATCAAATCAAAACACCTTTTTATTAGTATGACGTTTAACACCTTTGAGTAGTTTAGCTGCTTTTTCTCGCTTCCTTTCCGTCCCTTTTCTCTTTCCTAGGTTTTTCTAAAGCTAAAAAGTCAACCTTTATTAAATTTCACGAGTTCATTGTGAAATCAAATAACCAAATAAATATTTTATATTTTTTGACCCCTTCTTGGTTCCAATATATTAATTCACATCTCCATCGTTTTCTTTCACTTTCAAGTTTCATCATCAAAAAATCCCAGAGTTTTATCGTCTTTGCAACTTGTGGATGAGCTTGATCCAACACAAAACCGAGACCTTAGACTCGGCTCTGTTATGAACGTATTATGGCTCATTCATTACACATGTGTATATTTTCAGGCGTCATATATTATTCGAGATGATCATTTATTATGTTGTCGTGACATCTTTTTAAAAAGTAAGAATATGATGGTATCAGATATCACTATGGTAAAAGACATTGACGTAGTATTTAGGATAATTTGTTGTGTCCACGGAAAAAAAAATTGAACGGACGAAGTGGGTTTAAGTCTGAATGATTACTATTTTAAGACCGGTGCGTTGACGTGCTATATTTTTGGGTTTTCTTTTTCGTTTGCTATAGCGAGTATTCTAACAAACCGAACTGATACCCCCAGCACATCAACAACAAACCGAAAACGTCTCGATGCACTTTTACCCATATTCCGACTATATTTTTAGGTTTTCTCATTAGTTTGCTATAGCAAGTAGATACTCTTTTGCCCATATTGTCGAACCTAAATCACGATGCGACATTCTTATTTTTATCAAATATTGATTATTTTTTTTATCATAAACGGACTTTGCATGATAATGTAAACTCACCGGTAAGGCTTTTTTTTGTATGTTGAGAACCAGCGTCGCAGCATGTGAGTTACCAGTCGTGAAGCGGGGACCAAATATCCTAGCTTATACAACTACAATCGAGTGATTTTTCAACATCGTGAAAAACGTTTGTTGTTAGTTTGGGTTAGCATACTAAACAGGGTGCTGTAAAGAATAAATATATATTATATATCTATTAATATGACCATCATTATCAATTATATTATATTAGATTAAAATAATAATTATATCTTATTATATATATATATATATATATATATATATATATATATATATATATATAGTTTGGTAATTGTTGATGGACCATATTACTTTTAATTAACTAATAATGGGTTTCCCTTTGGGTGTATAAAACGAGAGATAAATATTAACATCATAACCTAATCACACACATATAACAATTTTGTGTGTCTCCTCTCTTCTAAACCGGGTTCCTCTCAAGAATCCTAACACCATCCTTAACTATACATCCTAAAGGGGAACTCGATCAAGATGACAAGCATGTCGACTACATCATACTCTGTTGCAGTCACTACTCTTCATGCTGTAACAGGTTCATAGGTTTATTTTTATTCATGTTTACTATTACTTACATGGAGAACTGATCAACATGCGGCATCAGAATGATGCTGATTAACAGCTTTTCATGTTTTCCCAAAATCTAGAATTAAAATTGAAAAACATGAATTTTGATTAACACCCTAACTTTTTCAGTTTCTTTTTTTTTCATGTTCTATTACGAAAACAATATATGAAACTGTTTAAAATCGCTAAAATTCATCTTTAATAAACCTTAATAATTTCGAAATTTGTTAAAATCATGTTTAAAGATTTCGATTCCAGTTTTTGAATATGTTTGATAATTAAAATTTTCGACGATGTTCTTCGTGTTCATCAAAATTTTTGTAAATTATAACATATTTTGGTTTGAATATGGATTAAAATCCGTTTGAGTTAATTTAGAGATATAGATTTTCAAATCTGGAATAAATTAATTTTCTTAAAAGATTTGAATCTCATTAAAATAGAAAATATATATAATTGTTAATCCTTAACAAAAAAAAAATTGAATCAAATCTTATTATTATCCTTTTAGTTTTCGAAATCAGCTTAGGGATCAACTAGTTTACGGAATTAATTGCATGGGTTTTATTATTTTTTGTAATTTCAGTTTAATTAGGATAATATTAATTTTTGGATTTTAGAGTTCTCGGATTATAAACCTTATGGCCTTATACGGGTTTCTTTGGAATAGTTTTCCAATCTTTTTCCCGCAAACACGCTAATTTTCAGAAAACTCATGAGTTTACCCGAAAACCCATAACACTTGAAAACCTATTAACCAAGAACCCATATCATCCGAAAACTATAATTTACCCGAAAACGTTATTTCTCTAAATCCTTAATTTTACCTAGAAAGTTTTTGCTATTAACTCATTGAAATGTTTTGTAAATACTTAAATATTATAAAATTTTACAAACCTAAATTTTTAACTTGAATGAACTTTTGATGTATCACTTCTGCCCAAAGGTTTCAATAACATTTAGCTCTTCTCATTTTTAATTATCCCTTAAGACATGATACGACTATCCTACTGCTCTTTCTAATAACAATCATTTTATTGAAAACTAGAGCATAACAAATGGGATGAGTAAATCATAATGTCTCTTATGATATTGATAATTAAGAACTTATTTAAATAAATGCAATTACTAGAGTTATTCTAGATAGTTTTTCCTAAGACTAATCAAAATAACTCCAATGTTAAATGTTAAATGGTATCCCTGAATACCTTCTAAATTCTAACTACACTGTTAAATGGTATCGCTGAATACATTATAATGTACAAAACAATGACCCATAAATTTAAGGGCTTACACATGGAAATAATGACACTTTTCTAGTACATTACAGACTAAAATTTTCAGTAGTACAATTTGGTGCCTTAAGAATCAACTATAACACCCAGAAGTACCAAAGGAAATTGAGTGTGTTGATCAACAACATATGTACAAGAAAAGAAATGTCTGGTACTGGAAATAAGATGTTATTCAACTCACACCACTAAAACCTAAAAGAGGATATTTCTAAGGTTTATAGACAAATCACAAGTATTACTTCCAGCTTTAAGTTATTTAAGGAGAAGTCTCATTGCAAAAACATGTCATTAGATTAGGCATAAGCAACAAGATTATCCAAAACTCAAAAGAACAACTAGCTAAAATTAAAAGTTGTATATTAATGATATTTGAGTATGTTAATCCTAATATACCCATTAACACATGATTGGTTGAGTCTAGTTCTATATGTTTACCCGAAATTAGCAAATAACTAATATGAGTGTTAGTGACATATTTAAATGTTAAGGTTATTAGAACCATGATAAACCGTCTTCATTACGCTTTATGATACCTTAAATATTATGGAGATTAATCAGAATTTATTATCAATACTTAAGCTACATTATGATAGTTATGAGGTTTTCATAGCCAATATAAAGTCAATGTTACCTTAAAATCTCATATTATTTGTTATCAATATCTAGATTGAAACATTTATAAAATAGAACTATATGATACTATATACATTCATAATTTGTGTTATCATGCAAATAAAAATTTAACAAAAGACAAATGAGACCTATAAAATTCATCCATTAAAATCAAATTTCATGAGAAATCATGACATGGTTGATGAGGGTGATTTTTCATAGAATCTCATTCTTAGTGATTTTAAATCACGTGTTAGATGCCTTAAACTTTTCTTGGCTTAAGAAATAAGTATGAGTCCACCAAAAGTTATATTTCACTTAAATTCGTGAAACTTATTCAAACGGAATTCTTTTATCATTTAAAAGGCTATTTACTTGTATCTAATATGTCTTCCATAGTTCACGGTCTAAAAGAAACTCATTCATATATATACTTAATATGATTTCTTCTACTTATGTTCCTATATCTCTTATGGCATCTGAATATTAATGGAGTCAAATCAAGTCTAACATATAAATGACATATTCCCACGTCATGTACATCATTGAAACTTTTCTTGTATTTTTTCTAGAGAGATTAAAAATCAGTGGGAGTCTTAAGTGTCTCAATTATAACTTAGTATATTTTACAAGAGGTGGGGGAGTGAAAACTTGATATTATCTCAATTACACCTCTTTTACAAGACACTGCTTCATCACAACACTATGCCATCAAAACTTATCTCTTTAGAATTTATTACTACTCTTACAAAAGTTTTATTGTTTCTTAAATGTGGGCATACTCTGATTTCTTACTAAAATAATCCTCACAAGAGAAACTACGAAGACTTACATCATTAACATGTTTCTCTATTAAAATCTATTGTTATTTAAATATTGACCCTAAGCAAGCTAATTTCCTAAGTGGTTCTAAGGTCAGTGGGAGCAGTAAAAGTCCTAATAATGATTTGTTAAAATTACAAGAGACGGGGGGGGGGGGGGGGAGGGGGGAGTCATTTAATTTTACTCCAAATTTAACTCCAGTTACACCTGTTGTACACCATACTGTACCAACTCTTGCACGCTTAGAATCCTGAAAATGATAGCAACCTAACCAAGAGCTAATTCATAAAATTGAAACTTCAAATAAACCACAATAATCAACTCAGGAGGTCATCTAGGTTTTATAACCTACTAACTTTAATTATTATGTAACCTCCCTAACTAAAGTTTAAATGGATGTTGGAAAGCTTACTGATCAGACCTCTTCTAATTAAATCATTAGCATCAATCAATCTTCTGAATTGAATAAGCTATTATTAGAAATTAAACTAAACTTCATAAGTTAGAATAACGCTTGAGATTTTGTTGAAACACCTAAGGGTGTTCATAACTAAATTAAATCCTAACACAAACGTTAAGACACAAACAAGCATGATTGATCGTTAAAGGTTATATTCAAGAGGAATAAATTATCAAAGAATCTTCTTACCTATATTACAAAAGATTTCTTTAAGGATCATTATTGTTCTAGTAACATTAAAACAACTTTCCATAACAATCGGCTTACATATTTATATGTTCATAAAACATACTAAAAGTTAAAACTGAAGGTCAAGAACATTGAGTCTGTAAGTCAATAAAATCCATATATGGGTTAATGTAAACATCAAAATTGATGAAATCTTTATACAATTATTTTCATCAAAAACCAAGTGGATTAATGTACCTACCTTAAAATGAGTGGGAGAAACTAAAAACAAACTTGTCTTTATACATATATATATATGACATTCTTCTGACAAGTATATGTTACCTAAGTCAAAGCATTGTTCACACACTTTGATATTATAGATCTCATAGATATTCCTTACACATGTAACAAACAATATTGCTCTACTTTAGAGGATAATAGGAACACATAGATTATTTCCTTATGCTTTATTAAGTAGAAGCCTTATATAAGTTCAAGTCTATACTCGTTTATATATTACTCAAATTGCAACACACTAGATATGTCTAGATTAATGTGAAGCATCTAAAAGAGTATTAAGATATATTTAAAGAAAACTAAAGACTAGAATTTAAAAAGAAGAAGCCGGAATTCAACTTTGTTATATTCAAAGATAACATAATGTAATTTTCGGGATATATTATTATGTTCGCAGGTAAATTTATCTCATGGAGGAATCATAATAAGCTGGTAACAACAACCTTAAGTCATGATGATATAACATGTTGATTATTCACAACACAATTATAGATGTTGTTGAAAATCTATTAGTGGACTCATAAGTATGTTAACTCCGTATAATTTATATATTGAAGACTTACTGTGATAAAGTTAGCTACCATGTTTTCTCAAACAGTAATAGTTCGAGAGATGTTGCATTAAATTTTGATATGAAACTAGTTATTCGTTTATAAATGAATTGAGGAATCTAAATTTTCGTGTCGAATACATTCATTAAATGCTTAAGGATCCGATAACTAAAAGTCTCACCCATAAATATTAAGAAAGCGCTTATAATAATGACGGGTTATTGATGACTATGCGCAACTACATATCATACTATGAATGATTGACTATTAAATTTCCTCATTAGTTTTGATTTTGTACGTCTCTTAATATGTTCTGCATGCATAATGACATATAAACGAATTAATATACAAACCAAACGTTCTGAAGGGCTTACTTGAAAATTTTGATCATAACTACTTAGGTTTTAAATAAGGACTGCGGTATGATTAATGGGGTCTTGAGCTGATGTTCAATTCAATGACTGTATTTCTCTGCTCCAGTTTAAGTTTAAAGCTAAAATGAGTGTTAACTCCTGATCAGGCTTATCTAATACTCATAACAAATGATTACTCAGCAAGTGGGATAATGTAAGAATAATATATATTATATATTTATTAATATGGTCATCATTATCACTTATATTATATTAGATCAAAAGATTAATTATACCTTTTTATAAATATACATCTATTTATACATCTCGAATCCCTTGTAAAGTTATGTTTATTTAATGTTTTGAGTTCGTTTTAGTTCGAGTTTTGTTTTTCTTTTATTATTTAAGGTTTTGAGTCAAGTATTATATGTTTATAGTATTTTAAATCATTTGGTGTCTTGAATATTAAGTTTTAATTCTTTCTATCATTTCATAAGAAGTTTAAGTTAGTTTTACTCGTTAATGATTACATGATTACGCCACTTAGTGTTTTGATTTGTTTTCATGTAGATGGTAGCTTAAGAGTCAAGGAAAAGTAGGCCTAGAAGGTTCCTAATCGATTCTTTGAATTCAAGAAAGAGATCTAACGAGTTATAGCAAGAAATATACGAAAAAACGAATTTCCCCTCTGATGCACGCCGCGCCGTGCAACGGGGGAGGCCAATCTTGGTCGCGCGGTGCCTAGGGATTCTGATGAGCCAAATTTTGCGTTTTTTTAAAGCCCAGCTCGATATATATATATATGAATGCAAACCTAAACGAATGAACAACATATTCCAGCCGATTTTGAGAGGAGAACCAAGGTTTTGAAGGTGTTTTTGAGGCTAGGAATCAAGGAGGATTATCGAGCTTTCATACAAGTGTTCAAGGGTCGATTAAGATGGGTTCTCTCGTTCTTTATCTTTGTTCTTGTTCATTATCTTTCATGATGTTTATCTTTGTTCTTGGTTTTAGTTATTTATCTTTGATTATGACTATGCTAGATTAGACTTCATGTCTACCTAGGTTTGATGAACATGTGTTGATTTGATTCTTGCTTTGGACAATTGATTTGATTATGGTTTCGTTTTATTAATAGTAAAACACTTGATTTTGTTTTCATGATGCATATGAGTATTTGTTATCTTAATTGATTATTAACTATTGCTTCACATAGATCTTTTATCTCTTGATTGTGTTATTTAGTTTAGGGTTTATGTTTAATCATTACTTAGTGTTCTGATTATTGTGATTGAATGAGCCCATTAGATCATAGAAGCTTGTTGATAGTTGGTTAGGGTTTCGAATGTTCTGCTAAATTCCAATAGCTGTAAAGTGAGGAGTTGTTCATGTGTCTTGGTCAATCGCATGCTAGGATAGATTAGTGACAATATTCTTGCTTATTGTGTTGATCCATGTTCATGATATCATGTTTAGCTTATCAAGTTATCTAGGGTTTAGTGTTGCGTGAGATTGCTTGCTTTAGATAATATTAATTAACCCTATTTGATAACTGTAAGGAAATCAATATTACTGATTGCTTAATAATCTACTAATTATTCTTTGGGATGTCGTTTGATTCGATCAAGGGTCCTTTAGGGTTTGTTAGATGAATATATTTAGAAATCAGTTTCCATATCATATTAATTGTCCATTGCTTGATGATTGTTGATGTATGGGATTCTTACCTAGGTAGATTCCATCTCTGATTGGTTTCGATCTTGTGTTTGATTGCTTGTTTTCTCGTTTACTATTTTATTTAATTTCCTTGTTTAATATTAGTTTAAAAACTGTCACACCCTGACTTAGGGCCTAGGCGTGTGACTACAAGTTGGTACCTGTTTTGTAAATATATCAGAGTTTATGGGTTAATTTTAGCGAAGACTTTAAGTTTGAATATAATATTAATTTACATTGAAAATTTTCTCGGGAATTAAATACCCGAGTATTAGTTTACAAAAGATACGTTTCATATTACAAGGATTTTTAGTTATCAAAAACGGAGTCATCTTGTACGCGCTTCTATCTTCATTAAAACTCCAATCCTTTTTAATGCTACTTATGCATAATTACCTGCAATGGATTGGAAAAATACGTCAACTAAATGCTAGTGAACACGTATGACTCTATAAAACATTTGAATGACATTACAATACAAACATAGTTTTCTTGACAACCTCAATGGAAGCATTACTACTTCCGGTATATGTACCACTACCCTACACACATAACGGTATTCTCCGAGCCCAACGGCCCTGAACAAAGAACTGGTCATGACCGTTGCAGCCCGCGGCTTCTTTGCCTTTGATTGATTGATTGCGCTTTAACAGTTATGTTTGGATCCAGACACATGCATATTCAGCACAGTTGATTTATTCTCTACTTTGTATTATAACTTTTTAGAGATTACACGATCTCATGTAGACATTGATTGACTCGGACAAACACCCGTTCGTCTCATTGAGTATAAATAAGTTTTGATTGTTTGAAAAGGTTAACGTATTCACTTGTACTGTCGGTGTTGGAAACCTTGACTGATTGATTGATTGTGAATAATATTTAACCTATATACAATAGGTTTGTATAAGTACTTGAATGATGTTTTGATTAAGCTATGATTGCTAAGCTTAACCTTGAAATCGTTTATCTTTGATTTGTGATTGAAAACACTTAGTTTTTATGTGACGTTTGATGTAGCATGCTTTGGCTTATAGGTTATAACACGTTGGTAAGTTTCTCCAGGTAAGTAAACGGGTCCCTCGGTTGATTGGGATTTATACGAATTACTTTTCCTTAGGCAAGAAACTTACTACGAATGATATCACCCTTACAGTTACTACATGCCCGTTAAAATATATCTTTGATTAACATTACTTAGTTATGAAGTAACGTTTATGAAAACTCGTTTATGAATGTTTATAAAACCTTCCAAGGTTAAAGGCCATAGCCTTGATTGATCGTCTAAGCTATAATTCAGATAACTTAAACATAACTCCTACCTTAGATTGGATACTTAGATTGATAATAAGAATAAGGCAGGATCTTGATCTACTCGATTATTCGACTGCTAGCTTGATTATAACTTCGTTCCTTGCACGAACTACGAGAAAATGGCACGTCGGCTTGGCACGACAATGGGGCACGCCTTCGAGGTTAAGTGTGTGTAAATGGAGGTGTGTTTTGGGATGAAATGGTTCAAACCCGTCACCCCCCTTTTATAGGCTGATTTTATACCCCGTCGCGGTACGCGAGGGGGTTCTGGTGACCCGTCGCGTACCGCGGCGCCGCAATTTTACGTCGCCTTATGCGGTGGTGACACGTGGCCTGTCGTATCGTGCCACGTGTTGACACGTTGTTGGACACGTGTCCAGTGAAATTCCATCACGCTACGCGATGGGTTGAGTATTACCCCGTCGCGTACCACGATGGGATAAGATTTTCAGATTTTGCAATTTGGTCCCTATACTTATAAAAATAGTATTTTTAGACTGAAAACTTAAGGGTAAAAGACGCGGTGTTACATCCTCCCCCCCCCCCTTTTTAATAATCTCGTCCTCGAGATTTATTGGAATAGATAGGGATATTTCTTTTTCATTTCTGACTCGAGCTCCCATGTATACTCGAGTCCTCGTCTTGAATCCCATTTGACTTTTACGAGCTTGAGTCGTTTGTACTTGAGAAACTTGATCATACTATCTTCTATTTGAATAGGTTGTTCCACAAACTTAAGCTTCTCATTAATCTTAACATCTTTCAATGGCATAGCAAGAGTTTCATCGGCTAAACATTTGCGTAGATTGGATACATGAAACACATCGTGAATGCCTTTCATTTCATCGGGTAACTCTAATCGGTAAGCAACTGGTCCGATTCTATCAAGTGTCTTAATTGGTCCCACAAAACGTGGACTCAGTTTCCCTTTCTTCCCGAACCTTACTACACCTTTCCAAGGTGACACTTTCAATAAAACTTTATCGCCTTCTTTAAACTCTAATGGCTTGAGACGAACGTCCGCATAGCTATTTTGTGTATCTCTTGCTGCCTTTAATCATTCTCGGATTTGTATAACTTGATCAGTGGTTCTTTGAACAATTTCGGGTCCTGACAACTGACTATCACCTGTTTCAGTCCAACATACAGGTGTTCTACACTTACGCCCATACAATGCTTCAAATGGTGCTGCTTGGATACTCGTATGATAACTGTTATTGTACGGGAATTCCATCAGCGCGAGATGAGTGTCCCAACTTCCTCCTAAGTCGATAACACAGGCACGAAGCATATCTTCTAAGGTTTGAATTGTGCGTTCACTTTGGCCATCAGTTTGGGGATGGTATGCGGTACTTAAGTTTAATCGAGTCCCCATAGCCTTTTGAAAGCTTAACCAAAAATTTGAAGTGAAATGACTATCTCTATCAGAAATGATGGATAGCGGCACACCATGTAAGGATACTATGTTTTCGACATATAAGTGTGCTAACTTATCCATGCAAAACAATTCTTGTATCGGAATAAAATGGGCAGACTTGGTAAGTCTATCGACAATAACCCAGATCACATCATTTGATGAGAAGTCTTAGGTAACTTCATGATGAAATCCATAGTTATCATATCCCATTTCCATATCGGGATTTCCGGTAGTTGTAATAATCCTAACGGCTTTTGTTGTTCAGCTTTCACTTTAGAACATGTCAGGCATTTAGCTACATACAAAGCAATGTCTTTCTTCATCCCGATCCACCAATAATCATCTGTTAGATTGTGATACATCTTTTCACTTCCCGAATGCATCATATAATTTGACTTGTGTGCCTCTTCTAGAATCTTATCTCTCAGAATTCCGACCATTGGTATCCAAATCCTAGTACCGAGTCTAAGTATTTCATCACTACCTTTGACTAATTGGTCAATTGTACCATTCTCTTTTTCGACTTTAATATTTCCTTCTTCCAATGCCAACTTCTGAGCTTCTTTGATCTGACTAGCTAAATCAACTTTGAGTTCCAATCTAAGAGCTTGGACTCTCTTTGGTTTCTCATGTTCTTTTCTACTTAAGGCGTCAGCCACAACATTCGCCTTTCCTTCATGGTATATGATCTCACAGTCATAATCATTAAGTGTTTCCATCCAACGCCTTTGCCTCATATTCAATTCCTTTTGATCGAATATATGCTTCAGACTTTTGTGATCAGTATATACAATAAACTTAACACCATACAAGTAATGTCTCCATAATGTCAACGCAAAGATTATAGCACCCAATTTAAGGTCGTGTGTGGTGTAATTCTTTTCATGAACTTTTAACTGCCTCGAAGCATAAGCTATCACTTTCTTCCCTTGCATCAAAACACATCTCAATACCGTGTGCGAAGCATCACAGTAAATAGTAAAGTTTTCTAGTCCTTCTGGCAAGGCCAGAATAGGTGCCTTGGTTAACTTTTGTTTAAGTGTTTCAAATGCTTCCTCTTGCTTCGGTCCCCATTCAAATTTAATTGCCTTTCTTGTGAGTGAAGTTAATGGAACAGCTATTCGGGAGAAGTTTTGAATAAACCTTCGGTAATAACCAGTTAAGCCTAGGAAACTTCTGACTTGAGTTGGTGTTTTGGGTTTCTCCCATTTGGTTATTGCTTCAATCTTTGTTGGGTCTACTTGAATACACTTCTCATTTATGACATGACCAAGAAATTGAACTTCGGATAACCAAAATTCACACTTAGAGAATTTGGCGTACAATTTCTCATTTCTTAGGGTTTCAAGTATGATATTGAGATGAACTTGATGATCGTCTTTGGATTTTGAGTAAACAAGAATGTCATCAATGAAGAAGATAACAAACTTGTCAAGATATGGTTTACAAATACGATTCATCATGTCCATGAAAGCTACTGGAGCATTAGTGAGTCCGAAAGGCATCACGGTGAACTCATAATGTCTATATCGGGTTCTAAATGCTGTCTTTGGTATATCTTCTTCTTGTACTTTCAACTAGTGGTAACCCGATCTAAGATCAATCTTTGAAAAACAACTTGCTCCTTGGAGCTGGTCGAACAAATCGGCGATTCTTGGAAGTGGATATTTGTTCTTGATTGTGACCTTATTAAGCTCTCTATAATCTATACACATTCTCATCGATCCGTCCTTATTTATTACGAACAATATTGGAGCTCCCCATGGTGATGAACTTGGTCGTATAAACCCATTTTCCAAATGCTCATCTAATTGCTTCTTGTAAGGCCCCGTTTCCGGTAACCCTACTTTCGTGTTGGATTTACTCATAAACACAGTTCTAAATATCAGAGTTAGTTAAAACATTTACGCGGAAAATAAAACTTTCATAAAACATTACAATATTTCATAACTTGTCTCAAAACATCCTTTGTCTTTCAACATTAAAGCATTAAAATTAAAACATCATAAGTCTTCAGATGCCAGACTCTTATTCATTGCCACGTGTCTTCTCAAGCGAGCTGCCTCATCCTACTCACCTGCGTGCATACTAAAAGTCAGCTACGCTGAGTGAGTTCTAGTTAATCACATAATCACACAATACATTCTTACATTTCATACTTAACCTCTTAACTTTCTATCATACACATCTAAGTGCTTATACTTTCATTTTTACCTTCATACTTTCTTTACATACATAATCATACGTTTTAAAGAGCCTTTCGCCCTATAACCTCACAGATATTATAAGGGTCTGGTCCCTAACATCACAGATATTATAAGGGTCTGGTCCCTAGTTCTTGAATATTAGAAGGATTCGATTCCCTAACATCACAAATATTATAAGGGTCTGGTCCCTAACATCACAGATATTATAAGGGTCTGGTCCCTAACATCACAGATATTATAAGGGTCTGGTCCCTAGTTCTCGAATATTAGAAGGGTTCGATTCCCTAACATCACAGATATTATAAGGGTCTGGTCCCTAACATCACAGATATTATAAGGGTCTGGTCCCTAGTTCTCGAATATTAGTAGGGTTCGATTCCCTCTTCGTTACCATACAACCATACATCATACCTCGAGTATTATTAGGGCTCGGTACCCTTTTCGTAACCATACATCCATACAACCGTCATTTCCTTCTTTTATTAACTTTATTACGTTCATACACATAAACATACATATCATACTTACCTTATTCATAGCGTTACAACCTGACAGTACGTGCAATATCCGAAGATCGTTCACGTACCATCAAGCAATCATTCATACATATCACATATATCACATATGGCATACACTTATCACTTAGGATAAATGTATTAACATCACATCAAGTATGCACACAGCCCCGAAAACATAACACATAAATGGGGCTAGAAACTCACCTGAACACGGTTACGTTCACCGTTAATCGTAATCCCTTTCTTCAGTTGTGCACGGCTGACTGTATAACAAATATACGTATCAATACTCGCCTGATCTAATCTGGTGGCCTAGTAATAGCTTACTTTTACTTATCGTTTTAATTTATTTTCTAATCGAACTTGGCTTTAGGCGAAGTTAAACCTCAGGCGAACTTGGCCTTAGGCGAAGTTGTCATCAGGCGAACTTGGCTTTAGGCGAAGTTAAGCCTCAGGCGAACTTAGCTCTAGGCGAAGTTGTCATCAGGCGAACTTGGCCTTAGGCGAAGTTGTCATCAGGCGAACTTGGCATTAGGCGAAGTTACCAGTTAGGCGAACTTGGCCGTAAGCGAAGTTATCAATTAGGCGAACTTGGCCTCAGGCGAAGTTATCGCTTTGAAGGCGAAGTTATCGCTTTGAAGGCGAAGTTGCCCAGTTCGCGGCGAAGTTGCCCAGTTCAGCCGCTGTTTTGGTTTTTATCGAGCATTTTGGCGATTTTAACACCCTTGTTATGGTTCAACATCACCCACTACGTTCCCCAACCGTTTTCGGTCGTTTATACACTATAAAGCTTGGATCTTTAAACTTCAAAGATCAAGAATCATACCTTTTTGAGCTTGTTTGGATCTCGTTTACTTGCTAGTCACAACTAATCGCTCTCTCTCTCTCTCTCTCGGATCTGGTCGTCCCTCTCCTCGGCCGCCGACGGTGAGTGTGGTGTGTGTGTGTTTTGGAGTGTGTTAGAAAATAGATGGAATGAATGATGGTTTGGGGTTTTAGGGGATATTTATATCCCTTAAATCCCATGGACCTAAGGCCCATTCACATTTAACCCATCTCAATTAATCCAAGTCCATGATCCGCTCCTTACCCGATATTAATTAGTTAATAACGCGAAATCACTAAACATAACTTTCTTTATTCAACATTAAAATTTTTAGGATGTTACAAGTCTTCCCTCCTTAAAGAGGTTTCGGGGAATTAGGATGTTACAAGTCTTCCCTCCTTAAAGAGGTTTCGTCCCCGAAACCTAACTATTACATAAACAAACTAGGGTAAAACTTGCGCATCTCATCCTCGGCTTCCCAAGTAGCATCTGATCCCTTGTGGTGTTTCCATATCACTTTTACCAAAGGTATAATCTTGTGACGAAGCTGCTTCTCCTTGCGATCAACAATCTCTATCGGTTGCTCAATGTAGTTCAATTGTTCATCAACCTCAATGTCCATCAATGGCACGTGAGACGTGTCATCAGCTAGACACTTCCTCAAATGAGAAACATGGAAGGTTGAATGAATTCCTTCTAACTCATCGGGTAAATCCAGTTTATAAGCTACTTCACCCACACGATATACAATCTTGAATGGTCCAATGTACCTCGGACTCAACTTCCCCCTTTTTCTAAAACGGATAGTTCCTTTCCAAGGCGAGACCTTAAACATCACATTGTCACCAACGTTAAACTCGACTGGTCGTCGCCGCTTATCTGCGTAAGACTTTTGTCTGTCTTGAGCGGCTTTCATTCTTGCTTTGATCTGATCGAACTTTGAAGACGTTTCTTGAACCACTTCTAGGCTTCCCATTTCTTTCTGACCAATCTCACCCCAACACACCGGGGTTCTACATCGTCTACCGTAAAGCGTCTCAAACGGTGGCATACCAATACTTGAATGGTAACTGTTGTTATAGGAGAAATCTGCCAGATGCAGATGATCATCCCAACTTCCACCAAAATCTTAAACACAAGCACGTAGCATATCCTCAAGGGTTTGGATCGTCCTTTCAGACTGTCCATCAGTTTGAGGATGATACGCCGTACCGATGTTCACCCTCGTCCCCATAGTTTCATGGAATTTCTTCCAGAACCTCGAAGTAAACCGTGTATCTCTATCAGACACGATCGATAACGGTACTCCATGCTTGGTTACAACTTCTTTGGTGAACAAGCTTGCTAGCGTTTCTGACGAGATGGCCTCTCGTATGGGCAGAAAGTGAGCACTCTTGGTCAAACGGTCCACAACCACCCAGATGGTATCAGGTTGCTTAGCTGTACGAGGTAGCTTAGTTATGAAATCCATGGTGATGTGTTCCCATTTCCACTCAGGTATCTCTAGCGGTTGCATCTTCCCATAAGGCTTTTGGTGCTCGGCTTTGACTTGTAAGCAAGTTAAGCACTTACTAACATAATCCACTACATCATTCTTTATTCCTGGCCACCAGTAATCTCTTTTCAAGTCTTGGTACATCTTTGTAGCTCCATGATGGATTGAGTACCTTGACTTGTGAGCTTCATCTAAGATTCGACTTCCAAGACCACCATGGCGTGGGATCCACATACGGTCGAACCAAGTCTTTACTCCATGAGTGTTTTCCATCAAATCATCTTGCTGGCCATAAATCCTTTCTTTCTTTACTAACCCTTCATCTACTAACACCTCTGACTGCACCTTGATGATTTCTTCAAAAAGACTTGGGTTCATGATCAACTTGTACGACTTCACTGTTGCAAGGACTTCCTCATTCTTACGACTTAACGCATCAGCGACCACGTTAGCTTTACCGGGGTAATACTTAATCTCACAGTCGTAATCCTTAATCAACTCCAACCATCTTCTCTGCCTCTTGTTCAATTCTTTCTGCTCGAAGAAGTACTTTAAACTCTTATGATCTGTATAGATAGTACACTTAGTACCGTAGAGATAATGCCTCCATATCTTAAGAGCATGCACTACAGCTGCTAACTCCAAATCATGCGTCGGATAAGTACTCTCATGGACTTTCAACTGTCTAGACGCGTAAGCTATCACCTTCCCTCGTTGCATCAACATGCAACCTAACCCTTGATGCGAGGCATCAGCACAAACAACGAAATCCTCGTCACCATCGGGTAGAGCAAGGATTGGAGCTTGCGTGAGTCTCTTCTTCAATTCTTCAAAGGCTTCTTCCTGAAACTGTCCCCAACTGAATACTATCGACTTTCGGGTCATACCGGTCAGTGGTGCGGCTATCTTGGAGAAACCTTCGATGAATCTTCTATTGTAGCCAGCTAACCCTAGGAAGCTTCGTATATCAGTCGGATTTTGCGGAGTCTTCCAATTCGTTATCGCTTCAATCTTAGCTGGGTCCACGGTAATCCCCTCCGGATTAACCATGTGACCTAAAAATTGCACTTCTCTTAACCAGAACGCGCACTTCGAAAACTTGGCATACAACTTCTCCTTCTTCAGAGTCTCCAATACCTCTCTCAGATGCTCAGCATGTTCAGACTCATTCTTTGAATAAATCAATATATCGTCAATGAAGACGATAACCGACTTATCCAACATCGGCCGACACACCCTATTCATCATGTCCATAAATGCTGCAGGAGCATTTGTTAGACCGAATGACATTACGAGGAACTCGTAGTGTCCATACCGCGTTCGGAACGCTGTCTTAGGGATGTCTGCCTCTTTCACCTTCAGCTGATGGTAGCCTGATCTGAGATCTATTCGTGAGAACCAACTTGAACCTTGCAATTGGTCAAACAGATCATCAATCCTTGGCAAAGGATATCTATCTTTACCGTAAGCTTATTCAACTCACGATAGTCTATGCACATTCTCATACTTCCATCCTTCTTTTTCACGAACAATACTGGTACGCCCCACAGGGAAACACTCGGTCTTATGAAACCTTTGTCGAGGAGTTCTTGCAGTTGGGACATCAATTCTTTCATCTCGGACGGTGCTAGACGGTAAGGCGCTTTTGCGACAGGTTGGGCTCCTGGTATTAAATCTATCTGAAATTTTATCTCTCGCTCCGGTGGCAACCCCGGAAGATCCTCAGGGAATACTTCTGGGTAGTCGCGCACAATAGGAACATCTCTCATTTCTTTCGTCTCGGCCGTAGCGTTGACGACACACGCCAAGTAAGCACAACACCCTCGCCTTAGCAAACCCTCGGCTTTTATCATCGAAATGACCTTAAGCCCAGAACTTTCCTTATCACCATAAACCGTCACCGCACTACCATCCAATGACTTTAACCTTATCATCCTACTCTTACATACTATCTTAACCTTAAACTCAGACAACCAATCCATACCCAAAACCACATCGAACCCTCCCAAAGTCATAACGTACAAGGTAACCGGAAACTCATGTCCTTCCAATTCTATCTTACAGTTCTTAACCATCTTTGTTATTTTAACCGAAGTGTCACTGGCGGTTTCTACTACAAAAGTTTCAGACACTCGGCAGCCTTTCATTTTAGCTAGTTTACTAAATGTCGTAGTTACAAAACTTCTATTCGCACCAGAATCAAATAATACGGCAGCAAAAATGCCGTTTACTAAGAACGTACCGGTCACAACATCAGGAATCTGTCTAGCTTGCTCTTGGGTCAACATGTAGGCCCTAGTCCTCGGCCTTGCTTGATCAGCACCTTTCTTCCCACTACCTCCAGCCTCACCATCGGTGCACTCTCTCGCCATATGGCCTGTCTTGCCACATTTGTAACATGCTGGCTTCGCACTGCACTCATTGGCATAATGCCCTACCTTCCCACACTTATAAAACACATTAGACCCCATCCGGCATTCTCCACCGTGAGCCTTTCCACATTTGAGACAAACATCAGAACTTTTACCCCACCTGCACTCACCACCATGCATCTTTCCGCAGGTCTTACACGATCTCTTCTCCCACACTCTCTGCTTCTTATCTTTGGGGTTCCATAACTAAGTACCGGGTCGTTTAGCAGGTGCGACCCATTTCTTCTCTTTCTTCTCGTCTCCCACCACCACATCATCCGCAACCAGGTCTGCATAGACCATCTCTGCGAGTTCGACAGCAGAATCGAAAGTAGCAGGTTTACTTGTCCTGACTAACATGCGGACTCTCTGTGGTAATCCCCTCACATAACACTTGATTCTCTTAGCCTCAGTGCTGACCATATCGGGTACCAACCTAGACATTCGGTTGAACTCTGTAGTGTACTCACTATGTGTCATCGTCCCAGCTTTCAAGTTTAGGAACTTCATCTCCGCCCTTTCAACCTCGGCGTCAGCACAGAACTTCTTCATCACTAACTCCTTCAGATCGTCCCACTTCATCTCTTTGATATCTTCTCGGGTCTTCCTCTGCTCCACACTCTCCCACCAATACATAGCCTCATCTTCAAATGATTGAGTAGCATAACCTACCGCTTGATCGGGACGGCACTCGCTAATCCGGATAACCTTATCCATGGCGGTTATCCACTGAAGAGTAGCGATTGCGTCTCCTAAACCGGTCAGCTTAGGCGGGTCACAACCTTTGAAGGACTTATAGTTGCAACCGCCTCGGCCCCTCTTCCTATCATCATCTTTCACAGACCTTACCTCACTTGAGTCACCCCTTTCCCTCTCGTCATCCTTTCTACCATTACCACTTGCCCCTTCAACAGTTCTTTCACGGCTTCCAGCAGACCTTCCCGGGGTAATATTCTTCACAGCAGTGGCTACAGCTTGAACAACAGCTGCTTGAATTGCGGGATCCAGTTGAACTCCTTCATTGTTTTCCGGGTTTCTTCCCGCTGCGCTTCCTTCAGCTTCGGTGTTGGAAGCTGTCTCAACCGAAGGTTGCTGGACACGACGAGGTCTGCCGCGTCGTCCAGTGCGACCTCCAGCTCCAACAATGTCTTCAGCCCCAGCCATCGTATTCTAAAAGGGAAAACACAAACATCATCACGCAAGGAACTATTTAGTACAAGGATAGCAAAGATAACAGGTAATAACAGTGGCCAGCTGTGACTAGCTGATCACGTTGCTTTCCGTGTACTATACACTTCCCTTTATGAGTCTACTTGTGCTGGTTCTACTTAAGCAGTTACTCAAATCAAACAATCAATTATTCCTATCCTGTCATTCACATATATCATTTAATCATACAATTTACCTTTACTGATCTTGCTTGAGCAACACATGGCCTTCTTGAACTTGCATCTTCTTTCCTATCTTACTTAAATCCCATACTCTGTTCGAGTCTAAGCATGTAGGATGCTTAAATCTCTCGAACTTTGCTCTGATACCAACTTGTAAGGCCCCGTTTCCGGTAACCCTACTTTCGTGTTGGATTTACTCATAAACACAGTTCTAAATATCAGAGTTAATTAAAACATTTACGTGGAAAATAAAACTTTCATAAAACATTACAATATTTCATAACTTGTCTCAAAACATCCTTTGTCTTTCAACATTAAAGCATTAAAATTAAAACATCATAAGTCTTCAGATGCCAGACTCTTATTCATTGCCACGTGTCTTCTCAAGCGAGCTGCCTCACCCTACTAACCTGCGTGCATACTAAAAGTCAGCTACGCTGAGTGAGTTCTAGTTAATCACATAATCACACAATACATTCTTACATTTCATACTTAACCTCTAAACTTTCTTTCATACACATCTAAGTGCTTATACTTTCATTTTTACCTTCATACTTTCTTTACATACATAATCATACGTTTTAAAGTGCCTTACGCCCTATAACCTCACAGATATTATAAGGGTCTGGTCCCTAACATCACAGATATTATAAGGGTCTGGTCCATAGTTATTGAATATTAGAAGGGTTTGATTCCCTAACATCACAAATATTATAAGGGTCTGGTCCCTAACATCACAGATATTATAAGGGTCTGGTCCCTAACATCACTGATATTATAAGGGTCTGGTCCCTAGTTCTCGAATATTAGAAGGGTTCGATTCCCTAACATCACAGATATTATAAGGGTCTGGTCCCTAACATCACAGATATTATAAGGGTCTGGTCCCTAGTTCTCGAATATTAGTAGGGTTCGATTCCCTCTTCGTTACCATACAACCATACATCATACCTCGAGTATTATTAGGGCTCGGTACCCTTTTCGTAACCATACATCCATACAACCGTCATTTCCTTCTTTTATTAACTTTATTACGTTCATACACATAAACATACATATCATACTTACCTTATTCATAGCGTTACAACCTGACAGTACGTGCAATATCCGAAGATCGTTCACGTACCATCAAGCAATCATTCATACATATCACATATATCACATATGGCATACACTTATCACTTAGGATAAATGTATTAACATCACATCAAGTATGCACACAGCCCCGAAAACATAACACATAAATGGGGCTAGAAACTCACCTGAACACGGTTACGTTCACCGTTAATCGTAATCCCTTTCTTCAGTTGTGCACGGCTGACTGTATAACAAATATACGTATCAATACTCGCCTGATCTAATCTGGTGGCCTAGTAATAGCTTACTTTTACTTATCGTTTTAATTTATTTTCTAATCGAACTTGGCTTTAGGCGAAGTTAAACCTCAGGCGAACTTGGCCTTAGGCGAAGTTGTCATCAGGCGAACTTGGCTTTAGGCGAAGTTAAGCCTCAGGCGAACTTAGCTCTAGGCGAAGTTGTCATCAGGCGAACTTGGCCTTAGGCGAAGTTGTCATCAGGCGAACTTGGCATTAGGCGAAGTTACCAGTTAGGCGAACTTGGCCGTAAGCGAAGTTATCAATTAGGCGAACTTGGCCTCAGGCGAAGTTATCGCTTTGAAGGCGAAGTTATCGCTTTGAAGGCGAAGTTGCCCAGTTCGCGGCGAAGTTGCCCAGTTCAGCCGCTGTTTTGGTTTTTATCGAGCATTTTGGCGATTTTAACACCCTTGTTATGGTTCAACATCACCCACTACGTTCCCCAACCGTTTTCGGTCGTTTATACACTATAAAGCTTGGATCTTTAAACTTCAAAGATCAAGAATCATACCTTTTTGAGCTTGTTTGGATCTCGTTTACTTGCTAGTCACAACTAATCGCTCTCTCTCTCTCTCTCTCGGATCTGGTCGTCCCTCTCCTCGGCCACCGACGGTGAGTGTGGTGTGTGTGTGTTTTGGAGTGTGTTAGAAAATAGATGGAATGAATGATGGTTTGGGGTTTTAGGGGATATTTATATCCCTTAAATCCCATGGACCTAAGGCCCATTCACATTTAACCCATCTCAATTAATCCAAGTCCATGATCCGCTCCTTACCCGATATTAATTAGTTAATAACGCGAAATCACTAAACATAACTTTCTTTATTCAACATTAAAATTTTTAGATGTTACACTTCTTTAGTTCTTTCATTTCCGTAGGTGCTAGACAATAAGGAGATTTAGCTATTGGTGACGTTCCTGGTATAAGATCAATTCTAAACTTTACTTCTCTATCTGGCGGAGCTCCTGGTAACTCATCAGGAAATACATCTTGAAACTCGAACATGATTGGCACCTCCTCCATGTTCTTGGGTTCAGGTTCTTTATTTACATAGGCCATGAATGCAAGGCATCTTTTACCTAAGCAACTACTTGCTTTTATTTTAGAAATGATTCCTACCCTTTCCGCTTCTTTGTCTCCAGTGATACGAATGGTTTTATTGTTAGACGTTCGGATGTCAATAGTCTTATCATTCCATAAGATACGGGCTTGATTAGACGATAACCAGTTCATACCTAAAACTACATCAAAACCTGCCAATGTCATGGGTAACAATCGCACAGGTATGATGTGATCGGCTAAAGAAATTGTGGCATTATTTAAAGCTTCGGTTATTATACTTATATTATCATCAGCAGCCTCGACTTCATAATGTTTATCTAACTTAACTAAGGGCTCATTTAATAGACTACAAAATTTATAATCTATAAAACTTTGATTTGCACCTGAGTCAAATAATACTCTAGCATAAACATTATTAATAGAAAACGTACCGGTGATCACGTCCGGTGTTTCTGCTACCTTCTGAGTGTCTAACATAAAGACACGAGCGTTTCCCTTCTTGGCATCGGTCTTGGCACCGCTGCCACTTGCACCTGCTGTATTTGTCATTGGCTTCTTCTTTGGGCACTCAGCACTATAGTGTCCCTTCTCGCCACACTCAAAACATACTTCTGTCTTTTTCCTATAATCTGTTTCTGAATGACCCGGTTTCTTGCAAAATCCATGTACAACGATGTTGGTTGGTCAAAGGCATCTACCGAAATGTCTCCTAGCACATAATTTGCAAATAGGGCGACTATACACAAACGCCCCTGCCCTCTTCTTCTCGGTCTTCTTTATTTTTCCTCCCACAGTTGTTCTTCCATCATCCTTTTTCTTCTCATCCTTATTCCTTATCATTCCATCCATCAAATACCCGGCCAACTCCATGGCATATTCCGCCGAAGACGGCATATGTGAACGGACTAAGTCACGGATTTCTATTGGCAACCCGTAAATATAGCGCGTTACTTTATTGATTTCAGGAGTGACCAAGTGAGGTACGATTCTACAATACTCAAGAAAATTGGTGTTATATTCCTTGAGATTGGTTCCCACAACTTTGTGTTTCCAGAGTTTAGTCTGAATCTGATCCATTTCGTTAATTGGGCAAAACTTCTTTACTATCAAGGCTTTAAACGTCGCCCAGCCCAGATTGTATAAACTTTTTCTACCCTTGATTCCAATCAGGGTATTCCACCACTCTAATGCCTCCCCTTGAACATCTGGGAGGTATATTGCACCTTTTCACTTTCCGTACATTTGCTAATCAACACAATCGATTCCATCTCCTCCAACCATCGGTGGGTGTGTATCGCTCCCTTATCCCCATGGAACTCTTTGGGGTTATACACTTTGAACACCTTGAAATCACAACCCTCGTGTATTTTTAACTTTTTTGTTTTATCACGGAAGTCGTTTTCAGCAGTCGAACTCTCATCACTTGTTTCTTTCTTTTTCTTACTTTCCTTCTTTTTGTTTTCTTTCTTTTCCGACTACTTTTTAAATTCTTTCTTTGATTCTCTTTTTGAAGTAGCGGATTCACTTTTACTTCGACTTGCCCTCTTATTAGAATGAGAGGCAGTTCGACTTGGATCATTTTTCATGAAGTCATAAAGCGGAGTTACAGTTTCTTTGATTAAATCGCGAAGACCGAGCACATAGTCTTTCAGTATCGCTTGAATGTTTTATGCTACTATCTTTTCTTTATCTATGTTTATGTTTTCTGCAACGGTCTTTTCTTTATTTATTTCTTGATTAGCTTTAGACATTCTGTAACATGAATGAAACAAAATTTAGAGAAAAGACAAACTTTCTTTATATTACATTATTTATTTTTACAAAGAAACATAGTAGTATACACAGTACTTAGCAACGATTTCTAATCCTTAATCCACTTTTTAACAAGTTTTCTTTATCTTGTCACAATTCTTAACTATTTTCTTTCCCATTCTCTTTTTGTCCACTTTCTCATTCCTTAGCTCATCCATCACTGAATTTGGCGGGTTAGGATATCCCATCGGTGCGGATGCAGATGGGAAGAGATAAGCGTTTTCCCGTGGATGGATATGCGGGTTGGCAACATATGTATGCATTTCTTCATCGGGGATATTGGTAGTGTAAAATTCCTCGATGAGATTTGCTTCCTCGCGGATTTCATTAGCTTGTTGTGATATTGAAGGTCTTGGTCCATTATAAGGAGAAAAATAAGGATTCTCATTTTCCTCATTTTCTTCCTCGGGTTCTTCCTCCGATTCATAAGGATTCTTGATTGGCGATTGAACTAATCTCTTTTTGTATGGTAAGATGACCCTCATCTTTGGCTTACGACTTGGTTCCGCGGGGGTAGGTGGAATTTGGTATTGATAACCTAATGGTGGTGATCCAAATTGACATCTCCTTTGATCAGAATGACAATTCATCCAGCTTGATGATTCTGATTCAGTCTCCTGTTTGATCTTACTTTGTACTTCCTGTTCCTCGGAAGGATGATACATGGGAATGTCGGATGGGTAGTACTGAGGATTGTTGTCGTCAGTATTATCGGAAATTTCGATTGGGCATTGTTGACTTCCTGGGAGATACACGGGTTGGCTCCCATATGGTAACATTGGAATGATTGGTTGACTATGATTGAAAAAGCTTGTGTAATAACTATTGCTACTCTCCATATCGGATGGTTCGTAGTTGAATGTCAGTTTTGATCAGATTACTACTCGGTGTCTATGACCAAGATAATTAATTTAAGACATCTGCATGTAGTTAGATTAGGGATAGGAAGTTTACCAATCCTATCTTATCCCTAAGAATAATAATCATAATAATCTTCAAGGTTAAAGCTTAGGTACTAATGTTTAAATACCTAATTCGCTGAAACCGATGGCTCTGATAGCAACCTGTCACACCCCGACTTAGGACCTAGGCGTGTGACCACATGTTGGTACATGTTCTATAAATATATCAGAGTTTATGGGTTAATTTTAGCGGAAGACTTTAGGTTTGAATATAATATTAATTTACATTGAAAATTTACTCGGGAATTACATACCGAGTATTAGTTTACAAAAGATACGTTTCATATTACAAGGATTTTTAGTTATAAAAATCAGAGCCATCTTGTACGCGCTTCTATCTTCATTAAGACTCCAATCCTTGTTAATGCTACTTATGCTTAATTACCTGCAATGGGTTGGAAAAATACGTCAGCTAAATGCTGGTGAACACGTTTGACTCTATAAAACATTTGAATGACATTACAATACAAAAATAGTTTTCTTGACAACCTCAGCGGAAGCATTACTACTTCTGGTATATGTACCACTGCCCTACACACATAACGGTATTCTCCGAGCCAATCGGCCCTGAACAGAGAACTGGTCATGACCGTTGCAGCCCGCGGCTTCTTTGCCTTTGATTGATTGATTGGGCTTTAACAGTTATGTTTTGATCCAAACAAATGCATATTCGGTCTGAGTTGATTATATTCTCTACTTTGTATTATAACGTTTTAGATATTACACAATCTCATGTAGACATTGATTGACTCATTAAGACAAACAGCCGTTCGTCTCATTGAGTATAAATAAGTTTTGAATGTTTGAAAAGGTTAACGTATTCACCTGTACCGTCGGTGTTGGAAACCTTGACTGATTGATTGATTGTGAATGATATTTAATCTATATACAATAGGTTTGTATAAGTACTTGAATGATGTTTTGATTAAGCTATGATTGCTAAGTTTAACCTTGAAATCATTTATCTTTGATTTGTGATTGAAAACACTTAGTTTTTATGTGACGTTTGATGTAGCATGCTTTGGCTTATAGGTTATAACACGTTGGTAAGTTTCTCCAGGTAAGTAAACGGGTCCCTCGGTTGATTGGGATTTATACGAATTAATTTTCCTCAGGCAAGAAACTTAATACTAATGATATCACCCTTACAGTTACAACATGCCCGTCAAAATATATCTTTGATTAACATTACTTAGTTATGAAGTAACGTTTATGAAAACTCATTTATGAATGTTTATAAAACCTTTCAAGGTTAAATTCAATAGCCTTGATTGATCTTCTAAGCTATAATTCAGATAACTTAAACATAACTCATACCTTAGATTGGATACTTAGATTGATAATAAGAAAAAGGCAGGATCTTGATCTACTCGATTATACGATTGCTAGCTTGATTATAACTTCGTTCCTTGCACGAATTACGAGAAAATGGCACGTCGGCTTGGTACTCAATGGGGCACACCTTTCGAGGTTAAGTGTGTGTAAATGGAAGTGTGTTTTAGGATGAAATGGTTCAAACCCGTCACCCCCCTTTTATAGGCTGATTTTGTAACCCGTCGCGGTACGCGATGGGGTTCTGGTGACCCGTCGCGTACCACGGCGCCGCAATTTTACGCCGACTTATGCGATGGTTACACGTGGCCTGTCGTATCGTGCCACGTGTTGACACGTTGTTGGACATGTGTCCGGTGAAAGTCCATCGCGCTACGCGATGGGTTGAGTATTACCCCATTGCGTTCCGCGATGGGATAAGATTTTCAAAATTTGCAATTTGGTCCCTATACTTATAAAAGATAGTATTTTTAGACTGAAAACTTAAGGGTAAAAGAAGTGGTGTTACAAAAACCCCCCCTTTAAAACATAAATAATAAATAGTCGTGTCGTAAGTCGAGTCTAATTAGTTAATTAACGTAATTTATAGAGTCCTGTGGGTTCGATATTCCGGACTTACTTAGCTTTAGTACAATTGATCGGTTCACTTGCCGGTGTTTTGTTTAGTTGAGTCTTAAGTCTAGTTTTTATTACTTGTTTGATTTAGTTAATATTTAATTGACTGTTTTCACCACATCAAGTTTTTGGCGCCGTTGCCGGGGATTCTTAGCGATTGCGTTATTAGCTTTACTTGGACTTAATTGCTACATACGTGCTATTTGATTTATTTTTGTTTGAGTCATAGGAGTCTAATTTAAGTTTTAGTTTATTTTTGTTTATTTTTAAGTATTCAAGTCTACTCACTTGGTCTTTTGCATTTTTCTGGTTTATGCCACATCTTCGTTCGCTAGGACCACCACTGGTTGATCTTGAATTTTCTCCGTTGAAGTCCAAGGCTAGTTTGTCAAAAAAAATCATCTCCGAACAGTTCACCACCAGAAAGCCCGAAAATCCAACCAAACGTCACAATGGTCGACAATAGGACAATTTCCGCTCAAGCCTTCGATGGCTTAACCGGAAACCAGTCATGCATCGTCGTTCCCGAGATCGACAATCCTAACTCGTGGCAAATCCCATCATACGTCATGAACAACATCATTCAAACCAATCAGTTTAATGGGCGTGAAGACGAGGATGCACCGACTCACATTAACCGACTTAACCGCGTTCTTAAAACTTTTAATTTACAAGGTGCTACCGAAGATGCTATTTTCTTACATCTGTTTCCGTTTTCACTTGCAGGTAAAGCAGCTACTTGGCTTGACACTCAGCCACCTGGCACGTTCACGACTTGGGAAGCATTGCGTTAAGCTTTTATCAAAAGATACTTCCCACCGGCTAAAGCGACTACTCTTCGTGATCAAATTCACTCTTTTCACATGGAACCAGGGGAGCAATATTGTCATGCCTGGGAGCGTTTTCAGAACAAGCTAGCTCATTGCTCATAGAATGGTCTCACACCATGGGCTCTCGTGGAGAAATTTTACAATCGGTTGAACTACGAAACCCAAGTTCGGTTCGACACGGCCGCGGGAGGAAGTTGACCGGCGAGGAAAAATGTCACCGAGTGTAACGAGATGTTTGAGAGCTTCGCTCAATCGGACCTTGCCAAAGTGCCACATCGCGGAAATTCCACTCCCGTTAGTAGTACATCCTCATCCGCTCGAGGTGTACACCAGGTTAATCTTGATACTAGTGTGGCAGCTGCTTTGGAATCACTAACTTGAGAGGTTAAGGAGCTGAAGGCCAAGGTGGACAGGTGTGAGTTTTGTAGAGGTGGACATGGTACATTGGAGTGCCCGGTGATGAATCAATAGGTCGATTTTTTTGCTGGTCAGAATAGATTTCCCAACAATTACAACAACAATAATCAGAGTTATAACACCTACAAGAACCCGAATCAGAATAATTCTAACTGGCGTCCGTCAGGCGCACCACCCGATGATGGTTGGTTATTATGTATATGTTTTAGTTCGTTTATTTATTAGTTTTAATCGTTTATTGTACGAACTTTGGTACTTCATACGTGCTTTTGTATTTCAGGTCATTGATCGATAAAGATACTAAATTGGAGACTTGTACGAGCGTGGAATGATATCTCGGAAAGATCGGAGCCACTACACAAGTTTTGGAAATGAAAAGAAACAAGTTGGTTGAAAGTCAGCTCCCATAGTTTGATGAGACAAAGGATGAAATCACAAGAACGTGGGCGAAAACGGTGAAGAAAACGGAGTTGAAACGAGAAAGATATGAAGAAAACAAGAATTTGGGCAAATGTCCCATCGTGGCCCACGGTCAACCCAGCTTAAAAACAATTAGAAGCCACCATACCGTGGCCTCTGTCCCACGGTGAAGCCACCGTGACCCATGGTGGAGACCGTGGCCACGGTCTGGAGTTCGTAACAACATATTTAAAAGGGTTTTTGGCTGCATTTTAACCTATCTTTCATTCCATCTCATTCTTGGCGGCTGGAGGCAATTTCTAGCAGCTTCAAGAGGCGATTAATGATCATGCCAAGATCCTACGCATGATCCATATCCTCCGTATCGAAGATTTGATGATGTCAAGGCTCGGCTAATCTCCTAGAATAGCACCCGGGATGTATATTTTGTAATCTTTACAGTTTTTCTCATGTGATTAAGAACACTTGTGTATAATTATTGATGATTGATATATGATTATTGATGTTTGGTATTTCTGTGTGTTCGTCGGTTTAGGTTTACGTTAGTCTGAACGATCTGTTACCAGTTGCTAGATAATTAATCATATAAGTGTTTGGTTTGATTGAATATGATAAAACATACAATTGCCCTTAACGGAGTCACACTGGAAAGGACTGTTTGATAACCAGTGTCGTGTGTAATGTAATTGTTGATGTAAGGTTTTGTCTGATTGATCAGTCTTTAGTTAATCGTTAATAATTAATCTGTTAGGTTGCATGAGATAACTGTAGGTTTCTTACTTGAATTCCCGGGTGTGATTTGTTTGTTAATTGCTTGAACTCGTTTACTTGCGTGTTAGTTAGTTCTCTAAATTCACTTTAATTGCTTGTGTGATCAGCACTAAAAACCAATTACTTCATAATAGAAAAATTTGTACACGAATTACATTGACCACATACTCCTGGTGAATACAATACCTTACTTATCCTATCTAGGTAGTTTAACTAGGTTTTTGATTGATTCAAACGATGGTCATCAAAATGGCGCCGTTGCCAGGGAGATAGTGCGCTTAGTGTCTTTCGTGTTAATTGATTTTTTTTGTGTTTATTTTAGTTAAAATTTAGTTTTTAATTTTCAGTGTTAGTTTAAATTTTACTTTTCTGTATTTTACGCGGGTTGTGTTAGTTGTGCAGATTACAGGTTTATGCACACCCGCCATTCGGGCCGACAGTCTCCGTTAATTTACGAGCCCGAAATCGAGAGGTTAGCTCGGCAGAACCGAGTACAAAACAGAAATTCAGAGATGGAAGACCAGAACCAGAACCAGAACCAGAACCAGAACCAAAACGAAAACCAGAACCAGAACAATAACCAAAACCAAGACCCACTCCTGCAAAATAACACGTTTCACCCAGATAACATACCTGACCCACCAAACTTCAATAACCAAAATAACCAAAATCACTCAGCTCGTGCTTCCAGAACGCGAAACCAAAACCGAAACCGAAACCTAAACCGAAATCTAAACTCAACTTTGACCAAGCCGGACCATCAGTTCCAAATAATAACCATAACCGCCAAGTTCGGATAAATATCGATGATGTTCAACCGAGTATTCCGACAGAAGATGAAGACGAGGGGTAAATAATAATGGAAACGAGGGTTTTGAGATTGATAACGAGGTAGACCGGTGGGTTAGAGGTAATCGGGCAGTTGAGCCCGAGAATGAGGCTGTTGAGCCGGAAGACGTGGGAGATGATAGTGGGGACGAAGAGGTAGAAGAGCCAGTTAATCGAAGACGGGCTGATGCAGTTAACAGAAATGGAAGGGGTCGAGATAGGGTGAATCGGGCGGAATGGCCCGAAAGAGTTCGTGGTATTCAGGTTAACCGGGGCGGTTTCGGAAACCCCGGGGGGCTTAGGAGGAATTATATGGCCCCGGTTCATGGTGTTAATAGTCGGTTCAGTCCGGCTATCTCGGACGTAGCATCCCCGTTGGTCCTACAGGAATGAGTGCAGGGACATCAAACTTTCAAGTCCCGGTCATGTTACATTAACATCGTTCCTCATTTCCACGGGATGGCTTCGGAAGACCCGTATTCGCACTTGACGATTTTTCGGCTATTTGCGGGTCTATTGGTGATGGTGCATTTTATTAGGATGAAGTCCGATTGCGATTATTCCAATTTTCTCTAAAAGATAAGGTAAAACTCTGGTTTAATTCACTACCGATGCACAGTATCAGAAATTGGGCCTAGATGCAGCAGGTGTTTTTAAACGAGTTTTATTCACAGTCGAAGACTAGCGAGGCCCGTTCAGAAATTTGCAACTTTTCACAGTTATCGGGCGAATTATTTCATGAAGCTTTTACCAGATATAAAGACATGATTAAAAAATGCCCACATCACCAAATCAAATTGTGGGAACTGGTAAAGTGTTTTGTTGATGGGTTGACATACGAGGACCGAAAGCATCTTAAGGCCTCGTGTAATGGTCAGTTGTTGAATAAGCCTAAGGAAGATGATTGGGACTTTTTAGAGTTTATGTGTGAGAAACGAAGACGGGGTACTTCATCCAGGTCAGTTAAGTTAGTCACGAGTGAATATGAGAGAATTGCTGAATTAGAGCGTGAGCTGGCTGGGTTAAAAAAGGGTAAAAAGAAAGAGATCGGGAAAGTTGGAGTAAAATTTCCGGTTTGTGAAGATTGTGGTAAGCACAAGCATAAGGCAGAAAATTGCCCCGAGTTTTATGATGACGAGGAGGATGCACCCGAGGAAGTTAATTATGCTTACGGGGATTCCAATGGTCAAGGGTTGAATTCAAATACCTATCACCCGGGCCTGAGGAATCACCTGAACTTTCGTTACGGGAACGCGTCTACTCAGTTGAACCCGAACTTCCAGGGATCAAGCCAGAACAGGTCGCAGGGTAATTACCGCCAGGGCGGTTATCAGCAGCAACAAAGTTCGTATGATCAGAATCATGGGTATAACAGAGACGGTAACCGGGGGGAAATTCATCGGGTAATCAGGACCAGCAGAGGGGGTCCTCGGGAAATGCGTATGAGTCTGTGCACTCAAAGTTGGATGCATTGATGAAGATTATGACAGATCATAAGGCTGAAACGAAGAAACAGTTTGAGTTATATGATAAGTCAGCAGCGACAATGTCAAAGCAGATTGGTCAGCTCGCAGCAGATATGGCAAAGTTGCAAAAGAGCGCAGGTCAACTCCCGAGCGATACTATAGTCAACCAGAACCATTACTGCTCAAGCTCCAAGAAGGGAAACAATGTGCACATCAATGTTGTAAGTCTTTTACCTCATTTTGAAATTTCTGGTGTTGAAGTTGATTCACCACCACAGTTTGTTAAGGGGGTGGTGGAAGATGTTAGTAATGAGAGTGATTGTGTTGGTCAAAATGAATCAATTTTCAAAAATGAATCAGAACCAAAAACATATGAAATGTCTTTTTGTGAAAATTGAACATGTGAAAAATGTTTAAACGGTAAATTGACAAACATGAGAGATGAGGAGGTGGAGAATAATACCACCTCAAGTAAACTCCAAGACCCGGGAGTGCCGCTTTTATCAATTCAAATTGGGAAATTTAAAACTGATCGGGCACTTCTAGATCTTGTAGCATGTGTTAGTATCATGCCTGGTAGTTTATATGATCAGTATGAATTTGGCTCGTTAAAAGGGTAAACACCACTGTGGTGTTGGCGAACCAAACTCATACACTTCCTTGGGGCATGGTGACTAATGTAATGATTCAGGTGGAGGAATTTTTCTACCCAGTTAACTTTCTTGTACTTGACTATGCTAAACGTGTGAATAATACACAACCGCAAGTCATATTGGGTAGGCCATTCCACAGCACATGCGGTAATTGATTGTGCTAAGGTGGTTTTGGGAATTATGTGTGGAGACCGTGATAAACGGTTATTATTGTTTGAAAATGATATTAACCCTCTTGTTGACAAGTGTGTATCCTTGGACAAGGATCACACAAAAGAGGAATGTTTTGTGATTGACAGGATAGATAAGAAGGGATTTGAGAAACAACAGAGTGAGAAGGTGGAAAGAAAAGGTAGCCGCCCAAGGAAGAAGAAAGTGAGACATCCACCCAACCAAAATGATCGAGAGTGGAGATTGAGGATGTTCGGGCCAGATCCTAGCCTATCGGAAGACTGGCAACAAATGCTTGAAGAAAAGCGTGCTTATAATGATAAGGTTGCACGGGAGCGGGCCAGACGTCCACCTTGAATGGCATACAAGTTTCAAAATGGTGGTAATTGTACATTTTGTATATTTTTAGTTTGAATTTTTTTTATATTACTAATTGTATTTCAAGCGTACCATAATAGCAAAAGCTATGTGTGGGGATACCGCACCACGAGAAAATGAGGTTTCAGTTAAGCGACCCGGAGTGCTTTCATGTTCATTTTGCTGTGGTTAATCCAGGTACGTGAATATTATGTTGTAACCGAACTTTGTGGGTGTTGTTCACTATAAACCCTCACGAGACCTCACTCGTCCTCCCGGACTACCGGGAGGTTTACAGGACTTGTTGCATATGCTAAATGCAATCGTGATTCCTACGAAAGTGAGTTAGGTCTTTTAACGTTTTAACTTGTTTAACAAAATTTATTATGAAACGACTTGATTTGGCTTGGTAATTGTTTTAATAAAATTAACGAATATTCATTTTCATAACTCTTAAAAGACCTATATCTTACACTTGTGAGAAACTTGCTACTACACGTCTCGAGATTTTGCAGGTTCGATTGTCAGTTTGGTAATTGGATGAGACTAGAGTATATGAGTGTTTTTGAGAGTTCACGAGCCGACTGGTCCTTCTCCAGTCCCGTTGATGTCAGGTGATTTCAGTTTCATAATTTATTTTGTTTTCATTACTTTGACTGTTAAAAGTGTAATTGTATAAGTGTTAGTTGAACCGCCACATTTGCCCGAATTTTAAAATTGCTTAATAGTCAAAAAGTCAATTTCAACCCCGTCCCTCAAATGAACATTAATTGTTTAACTATTTTTACATTGAGGACAATGTAAAGCTCAAGTGTGGGTACAAGGGAAATTTGAAAAATTTTAGCCCGATAGTATCTCGAAGAGTGTTCAGAAAACCAAAGTTGTTAACTGTTAATTATTGCCATTAATGCCAAGTCATAGGTTTCTGATCATGGTTGGTTTTTCAGCTTCTCATTAGTCTTACTCACAAATGTTTTTATAACCAGAAATTGAAAAAGGGGTCGTTTAGGCGGGGATAACGAGTCAAGGGGGCGGGTATACATGTTTCATATCGGCAGCCCATTATTCCAGACATATTGTGAGATGGCCCCCTATACTTAATACACATATTATATAATAGATATAAAACATGTCTTACACCATTGATTGAGGGAAACTGGTATGTTTTACAGAGTTAGAACTTGCTTGTCATATGCTTATCGAGATCTTAATACCACCACCTGTATGGAGATTAGGACTTTAGAATACCTTTACATACACTTTTCCTCCACTAAATAAATTTCCTTACCCGACATTGTCCCCCCTAGGAGCCTGTTTGGACCTCATTCCTGTTTATTTGCTAAACCAGACATTACACACCATTTCAACCTTGGCCTTTATTATATTTTAACCCTGTGTGATGAAATCCAGTTTGTTATCGAGTTGCATATAGTCAGTTATTGAGCATAGTACACAATGTACGTATGTCTCGGTTGAGTTGTAAATATGTGTTTGGCAGAGTTGTATAATTATTTGCTTCAGTGTATTGTCTATCAGTTTGGTAAAAAAAATCAGCAAAGCGCCAAAAAAAGAAAGTCACTTCTTATTCAGTTATGTAATTAGCAGTCTGTTTGTTTTTTTTTTCAGTTGTCTGTGTATTTGTTTAACTGGGTTTCATCCACCTTAGTCACTAAATATGCCTATTCCGCACCCAACCAAAGCCTCAACAAAACCCTAGTCCGAGTCTTTATGCAACCAGTGGGTAATTGGTGGAGATAACACTGACCTGCAAGCATATTAAGTTGTGACGCATATTTGGTATTTGAGGGAAGAGACATATACTGGCACATCTTTTGCTAGTCCAGATATTAAACCGAGAGGAGTGTTGATAGTGTGAGGGGTATGAACATGTATGCCTTAACTGGTAACAAAGTACACTCGTCTGGGCGGCTCTATTGTTTTTAGTATAGCACTTAACTTTATTTGTGGGATGTCAATCTATAAAAAGTGTCAGTCTGGTAAACTGGGTATGACCTTAAACCTTACTAGTATTAATGACGATAATTTATATACCTATGATAGAGGTTAATGTTTACTTTAGAGTTTTCTTGAGGGCAAGCAAAAGAAAAGTGTGGGGATGTGATGGTTGGTTATTGTGTATATGTTTGAGTTCATTTATTTAGTTGTTTTAATCGTTTATTGTAGGAACTTTGGTACTTCATACGTGCTTTTGTATTTTAAGTCATTGATCGTTAAAGATGCTAAATTGGAGACTTGTACGAGCATGGAATGATATCTTGGGAAGATCGGAGCCACTACACAAGTTTGGGAAATGAAAAGAAACAAGTTGGTTGAAAGTCAGCTCCCATAGTATGATGAGACAAAGGATGAAATCACGATAACGTGGGCGAAAACGACGAAGAAAACGGAGTTGAAACGAGAAAGATATGAAGAAAACAAGAATTTGGGCAAATGTCCCATCGTGGCCCATGGTCAAACCGTGGCCCACGGTCAACCCAACTCAAAAACAAGTAGAAGCCACCATACCGTGGCCTCTTTCCCACGGTGAAGCCACCGTGACCCACGGTGGAGACCGTGGGCCACGGTCCGGAGTTCGTAACAACATATTTAAAAGGGTTTTTGGCTGCATTTTGACCTATCTTTCATTCCATCTCATTCTTGGTGGCTGGAGGTGATTTCTAGCAATTCCAATAGGCGATTTCCACCACCATAGCTCGTGCCAAGACCCTACGAATGATCCATATCCTCTGTATCGAAGATTTGATGATGTCAAGGCTCGACTAATCTCCTAGAATCGCACCAGGGATGTATAGTTTGTAATCTTTACAGTTTTTCTCATGTGATTAAGAACACATGTGTATAATTATTGATGATTGATATATGATTATTGATGTTTGGTATTTATGTGTGTTCGGTCGGTTTAGGTTTACGTTAGTCCGAACGATCTATTACCAGTTGCTAGATAATTAATCATATAACTGTTTGGTTTGATTGAATACGATAAAACATACAATTGCCCTTAACTGAGTCACACTGGCAAGGACTGTTTGATAACCAGTGCCGTGTGTAAAGTAATTGTTGATGTGTCGTTAGGCTCAGCCTTGAAAATGAAAGGACAATTTGATAAAATGGTTAAAACGGAAATCTTTTGTGGGTAAAGCGTTTGTCCGTGGAAATTAAGTAATGAAAGGTCGGGCCATACTCAAGCCTCAATTTTGGTATGAAAAAGTGGAAATGCTATAAAATTTAAAAAATTTGAATACTTTATCATATGATGCTTGGGTAGGTTTAACATTAGAGTATGCGGTGTAGCCGGTGATATAAACCTTAAACTGCTAGTTTAGTGTTTTACACCTCATTGGCATATGGTTTTATAACCTTAAATCTTGTATTGATGGGATGATTCGGGTTGGAGGCCATGGGTCTGTATAATATTTATTCATCTGGGTATTCACAATTCCTAAGTGGGATTATGGATATTTAAATAAAGCCAAAAAGAGCAAACCCTTATAAATCTTTAAATATGATCACAAAAAAGTACAAAAGTATAAATACACTACAGACTTGATCATCCATGTTGTTAGCCATGTGGGGTCCCCTTGCTCGCGTCTCAATACCATTAAGAGACGGACCAAAAGGGACACGCTACATGTAAGCCCTACATATGAAATTTTGCATACTCATCTATGGTGATGGTTCGGTGTATTTCTTGATAACGGGGGTATGTCATGTTGTGGGGAACACTAGCTATTAATTAATTGAACCTTAATCGTATCTAATGGCTGCTTGGTAGACTTTGATGTTTAAGCTTAGGTGGATAAACAATACCCTTGATCGTCTTAACTATTCATGAAAAAATAGAGCAAAAAAAGTTTTAAATCTGTTAATTTTGAGGTTTAAGTCAAGTTGGGGTGGTATGGTCCGGTAAAAGCTGAAAATAAGCGGGTCTTAATTGTGTAAACCACTGAGTAATATAATTGTCGGATCTTATTTGTCCCAGTAAAGATTAAGGCATGGGTTTAAGTGGACAACAATATCGGTGATCGCGGTTTTTGCGTTCTTCTAAGCTTTAAAAATTAACCTATATGTTTTTAAGACTGCATTTCCGATTCTGATCCAACTGCATCAGACTTTTTCAGGGACGAAAAAAGAGTAAGTATGGAGATATTTGATATACATCTATTTATACATCTCGAATCCCTTGTAAAATTATGTTTATTTAATGTTTTGAGTTCGTTTTAGTTCGAGTTTTGTTTATCTTTTATTATTTAAGGTTTTGAGTCAAGTATTATATGTTTATATTGTTTTAAATCGTTTGGTGTCTTAAATATTAAGTTTTAATTCTTTCTATCATTTCATAAGAAGTTTAAGTTCGTTTTACTCGTTAATGATTACATGATTACTCCACTTAGTGTTTTGATTTGTTTTCATGTAGATGGTAGCTTAAGAGTCAAGGAAAAGAAGGCCTAGAAGGTTCCTAATCGATTCTTGATGTTCAAGAAAGAGATCTAACGAGTTATAGCAAGAAATAAACGAAAAAACGTATTTCCCCTCTGATGCACGCCGTGCCGCGCGATGGGGGAGGCCAATCTCGGTCGCGCGGCGCCTAAGGATTCTGATGAGCCAAATTTTGCGTTTTTTAAAGCCCAGCTCGATATATATATATATATATATATATATATATATATGTGTGTGTGTGTGTGTGTGTGTGTGTGTGTGTGTGTGTGTGTGTGTGTGTGTGAATGCAAACCTAAACGAATGAACAACATATTCCAGCCGATTTTGAGAGGAAAACCAAGGTTTTGAAGGTGTTTTTGAGGCTAGGAATCAAGGAGGATCATCGAGCTTTCATACAAGGGTTCAAGGGTTGATTAAGACGGGTTCTCTCGTTCTTTATCTTTGTTCTTGTTAATTATCTTTCATGATGTTTCTCTTTGTTCTTGGTTTTAGTTATTTATCTTTGATTATGACTATGCTAGGCTAGACTTCATGTCTACCTAGGTTTGATGAACCTGTGTTGATTTGATTCTTGCTTTGGACAATTGATTTGATTATGGTTTCGTTTTATTAATATTAAAAGACTTGATTTTGTTTTCATGATGCATATGAGTATTTATTATCTTGATTGATTATTAACTATTGCTTCACATAGATCTTTTATCTATTGATTGAGTTCTTTAGATTTAGGGTTTATGTTTAATCATTGCTTGGTGTTTTGATTATTGTGATTGAATGGGCTCATTAGATCGTAGAAGCTTGTTGATAGTTCGTTAGGGTTTTAAATGTTCTGCTAAATTCCAATAGTTGTAAGGGGAGGAGTTGTTCATGTGTCTTGGTCAATCGAATGCTAGGATAGATTAGTGACAATATTCTTGCTTATTGTGTTGATCCTTGTTCATGATGTCATGTTTAGCTTATCAAGTTATCTAGGGTTTAGTGTTTCGTGAGATTGCTTGCTTTAGATACTATTAATTAACCCTATTTGATAAGTGTAAGGAGATCAATATTACTGATTGCTTAATAATCTAATAATTATTCTTTGGGATGTCATTGGATTCGGTCAAGGGTCCTTTAGGGTTTGTTAGATGAATATATTTAGAAATCAGTTTCCATATCATATTAGTTGTCCATTGCTTGATGATTGTTGATGCATGGGATTCTTACCTAGGTAGATTCCTTCTCTGATTGGTTTCGATCTTGTGTTTGAATGCTTGTTTTCTCGTTTACTTGTTTATTAAATTTCTTAGTTTAATATTAGTTTAAGAACCACCCTTAAAACATAAATAATAAATAGCCGTGTCGTAAGTCGAGTCTAATTAGTTAATTAACGTAATTTATAGAGTCATATGTGTTCGATATTCCGGACTTACTTAGCTTTAGTACAATTGATCGGTTCACTTGTCGGTGTTTTGTTTAGTTGAGTCTTAAGTCTAACTTTCATTACTTGTTTAATTTAGTTAATATTTAATTGATTGTTTTCACCACATCATGGACCATATTACCTTTAGTTAACTAGTAAAGGGTTTCCCCTTGGGTGTATATAAAGAGAGATAAATGTTAAAATCATAACCTAATCACACACACAAAACAATTTTGTGTGCCTCATCTCTCCTAAACCGGGTTCCTCTCAAGAACCCTAACACCATCCTTAACTAAACATCCTAAAGAGGAACTCGATCAAGATGACAAACATGTCGACTACATCTTACTCTGCTGCGGTTACTACTCTCCATGCTGTAACAGGTTCATAGATTTATTTTTATTCATGTTTTCCATTACTTATATGAAGAACTGACCAACACATGCATGTATAAATAAATTACAATTCGAGTGATCAAGGTATTCCCAAAACACCTTCCAAAGAGAGTCGAAATGCCTTTTGATTCCTCAATAGCAACCACGACATATTCAAAATTTCTTACTAAACTACGGAGTATTTTCTCAACTATTCGTTGATCTTCAATGATTTCACAATTTAACCTTAATTAATTAGGTAACATGGTCACACAATTATAATATTCTTTAATGGATTTAGACCCCTTCATCTTTAATCCATTGGATTCACCTCTTATGTTATGTAACTTTACATTTTTGACCCGTTTGTTCCCCGTGTATGCTTTGTGTATCATCTCTCGAGCATGTTTTAATGTTTTAGATATCGGAATTCCTTCAAATTAACGGCTTATAGAAGATAAATTGATCTTGTCGTGGTTCTTGTTTTCCTCAAATTCAGTTATAAGTGCAAGAGTGGTTTTAGTTCGTTCCATATATATGTCATCAATATAATTCTCCACAGATCTTGACATTCAAATAAGACTTTCATTTGTTTGTTCCAGTGGCAGTAGTTTTGCCCAATTAAATTAAGCAACTGAGTTTGTACACCATTTGTGTTGTTTGTGTCATACTTGATCAATAATTGGGATACCAAGACTTGCATTCGATCTTGAGCATGAGTACTAATGTATGATTACCAGAAAGATGCATAAACAAAGTTATGTTTTTGATCAATACGATCGGAAAATAGAGGGAAAGAGGGAACAATGGGTTGCTTGAACAAAGTAAATTTTGATGGAATATGAAATTGTGTGAATTGACGATTAGATTCAAATGCTAGACAATCACATGAATATATGCGTACTCAATAATCACATCGTTAAATAACTACCATATCCTAAACGACGCTAATATGCATGTAAGACAACTATACGTAAAAGACTTACTCTAACAATGAGAAACACGGTTCTAGATTATTTAATCCAATAATTTAAATGTCATATTGTTGTATAAGTTAAAAGTTTGCCAATGAAATGTTTTTAGGACAAAATCAAGCTAAAAAATTTCAAAGACATCTCAATGTTATTATCCGCTTGTCCGCCTAAAATTGGACCGACCCTACCTATATAGGCTATAATTACCTGTAAGCACCGACATAATCAAAAGAGGGGAAAACCTATCAAATTCAAACTTGTTAAACATCTTGTGCCGTATAGAAATTATGTAATTCACAATTTTTTAGTGAAGTTTTGAAAATAAATCTTAGCCGAAATAAATTAAAAATATTTAACTTAAAAAGAAAAGGTATTGGATTTAAGTGGCATCCGTAACAAAAATAAATAAATATATAAAAATAAAAATAGGGGTTCTAGTTTAATTCAAAGGATTTTCTTATCTGTGGTGGGTTTCCTCTTAAGTATGAAAGAGGGATGATCGGGTGGGTTTGTTAACCCATCAGTAATTAGATGACTGTTAAAATGATAGGGTGTATTCCCAATTCACAAATTTCTTCACCGTGTCACGTAAACGTTACATAACACTCAACTCAATAAGAGTATCCACAGTAACGTGTTTTTAGAGGTTGATTTTTTAAAGTTTATACATATCATTTTTTTTCTATTGTGAGAATTTTTAGGAGGGGGGGATTTTTCAAAGATATTTTTTTTAACAAAATCTAGAAAAATAAAAGTCGGAGTTGGCTCTATTGAAGGTGACGGTGGTTGGGTAGTAAATATAAAAATAGAATTTGTTAAATGTAAAAAATAGTGATGATATGATAATGTTTTGAATTCTTTTTAGGATCCTGATTGAGTGAATTTTAGATGTTTTTAAATGCTAGTGTTTTTATATTGGAGTTATGTGCATGTTTTTTGTTTTTTCATGTTTTACTGTTTTTGTGTAACATCCTACTTTTATGAATAAATAATAAAAGAATGTTTTTTACTTAATTGCGTGTTAAGATTTAATTATGTAGAATAATAACAATTGGAGTGTGGGCTTAGAAACCAAAAAGATGGATTAAGGGGAGGGGGCATGTGATGAGCCTTAAGGTCCATGGGATTAGGGGTATTTAAATACCTTTAAACATCTCTAAAACCCTAAACTCTCATTCTATCATTGCCTCTACACACTAAAAAACACACACAAACACTTTTATTATTTTAGAACGAGATCCGAGCTAAAGAAAGGGTAGAATTCGTGTCGAATCTTCATCAAACAACAAAAAAACGCATCCTGATTCACGGATTGAATCAGATCTGAACCGCACCGAACCAAAGAGGTATGTTTTCGAATAAAAGGTTGAGTGTTTGAGGTCGGTTTTCAATAAAATTTGATACTAAGGCAAATCAGACCATATCATGTAAGAAAGACCCAAACTTTTCCATAAACGGGTTGATAGATGCGATTTGGGACGAACGGTTGAAGTTCTGACCATGTAATACTGATAGTTGAAGTTGTTATAGCTCACAACACGTTATACCGGTAAAACAGACCTTGGGGGGATAAAAGAAAATTGATTATAACAAAAGGGCATGAAAATCAGACGGGAATCCTAAAAGTCGATTCGATTGGTCGTAAAAGTCGATTCGTTTGAAAAGTTGATGTCACACCCCAACCTACGATAGAACGTGCCGGGGCCCAACAATATTGTATCTTAGCTCAAAAGACACTAAAGTAATTACACGTGTCAATATCTAAATTATTCATTTCATATATCAAGTACACAAAGCACAAACATTGTCTAAAAATAAAATATCATTACAAACAAAAACTTAAAAATAAAAATTGTTCTTTATTCATCATGCAACCTAAGGTATTAGTCTATTCTTTAATTTCTTTCTTCATCCCAAATAGCTATCTATGTCATACGTGAAAATATATAGGTTTGTCAACATAAAGTTGAGCAAGTAATCATAAATTTTATATATAATAATATTGAAAATGAAAATTCTTTGTGATAAACATGAATCATTACAACTAGCATAACAATAATAATAAAAATGCCATTTCCCTTGTCCTAACTGGTCATACTAATGAGGATGAGGATGAGATAATAACAACCACAACTCAAAATAAACATATAGTCACATTCTCACATATCAACTAATTGAGCAAATGAATAGCTACGCATATAGTGGAATTGTAATGAAAATGATAAGCTATTTAATTTATGAGCGCTTAATGTCTCCAAAATGTGAAACGGTAAAAAGGGAAATGTGAATTAATTACCTTATAGAGTGGGTTAATGAAGATGAGATAGCGATAAAAGTTAAGATAAAAACGGTCATGCTCCTTGGGATACGCCGACAAAGATTCCTATCTGTTAAAGATAATATTAATTAATTATAAGTGAAACAATAACGAGATTTTTATGACAGAATTGGGATTCGATAAGGTTTTAAGTAAGATTAAAATATTATTATCTTAATTGTCATAATTATTGTGGTTATTGTTATTATTACTATCATTATTATTATAATTATTAATTTGTATTTATTTTTTTATGAGTAAAATATTAATTATTGATAAGTAAATAAATATTATATATTACATATATATTAACAGGAAAGTTTAAAAGAAAATGATTATGGGCATCTAAGATAATCCGGTTCGTTAAGCGCGAATGATAAAAATATTATTATCATATTTAATATATATATATATATATATATATATATATATATTAAGGATTTATAAGCGTTCAATGACAAGAATAAAACAACAAATCAGGGTTTCGTTTATCAAAATAATGTTTTTCAATGTTATATACAAGTAATAATATCAATAAATGGATTAAAAAGCATTTAAAAAATAAATAAAAAAACCAAGCTGGGCGATTCGAACCCACGCCCCAGGCCGGTTCACACGTTGAGGAAACATATGCCGGCCATCAGACCAGCGCCTTATTTTGTTTAATGTATAAACCAATAAATTATAAACACACAGATTAATTCTTCCCCAAATCAAGGATAAACCCTAGTTTGATTCAATCATTTTAACTATTTAGTGTTGATTAAAATTGATTTAGGGTTATTGTTAATTGATTAGAAATGAAAAAAAATCATAAATCAATTACTACTTATGAGGCCGAATAGCTAGAGAACATGAACTATGACTTGCGGCCCTGACCCGAACACAAAACAGATTATGATGGCTTCGAATGGTGAAATTAAGTTAGAGATTTGATTTGTGATGTTGTAAGGACCATGTGGTATCGTTTAATTATATTATAAGCTTGTATTTATAATGATTTAGGGATGATTAGGCCGCGGTTTGTTATGGGTAAAATTAAGAATAAATTGGTTGTCAATTGTGATATTTTACCATGATTAGGGTGTCGGTGTGACATGTTTAAGGTAACTAAATGATTTGGTAACATGAATTTCTTGATTTTGGTTCAAGAAAGAGCTATGGTGGTGGGGATCGTCGGTGTTGATGGAGAGGAAGAGAAACACAATTTATTAAATTGCAAATTGGTCCTTGGTCTTTAGTTGTGGGTGCAAAAGTGGTTAACTTGTTAATTTAGGGTCGTTTTGCACATTATTCATAGTTTTAACAATAAATAAATAAAAGAAATAATTATACTTAACCTAATACGAGATTTTATTTCCGAAATACCTTAGTATGAGACGGGCCGGGTAAAGAATACATATACAAGAAAATGAAAAACCGAAATGTTACAGTTGATTCGGTTTATTTAAAAAGTTGATTCAATTCGTTTAAATAGTAGATTCTAATGAATTCAAAAGTCACACCGATCAACTTTCAAGTTTAAGTTTCTTATTTTTTTATTCTTGTGTTCATTCATAGGGTATGTTTGTGTTATTTCCTTCATGCTTTAATGGTTTAAAACATGATGTTATGATTAACTTAACATTAGTATTAGTTCATCAAAAATGAACTTGACTCGCTTACGCATGTATTCGGTTTCGGTTTAGTTAATTTATCATATCTAAAACCAAATTTCTTTCGTTTATTATTCCAGAAATATTATTACCAAGCCAGAAACGATCCCGACATTTAAATTTGAGTTCAAGTCCAACTAAAAACGAACCACTCGCTTAAACTCATTTTTGGCCCATTTAGGATTTTTCTTGAAACGAGCCTGACTTAATAACGTTACTAAGAAATATTATAACCCAACATTCTATAAATAATTAAAACTAATCAGCTTATAAACTTTACGACAAAAATTCTAAAAATATACAATTATAGAGTAAACATATATTTTTGCTTTCAAATGTTTAAAACACTAAACCATGACCCGAATCTTAAAAGTCTTACGTTTCCGTTTATTTTCTTGAATTTTATTTTAAACCTTGAAATATTTTCTAGGGTTCCTCGTCGAACAGAACTCATCCGGTTCAGCTCGCTTATGTAACATCCTGTTTTCTAGTTTTGGATAATAAAATGAGAATTTATTATGAGTCGGGCTTGTGTTGGGTTAAATGAATATGGGATATGGACTTGGGTTATGAAGAAAAAGGGGAAAGACCATGGGCTTAAGCCCATGATCCATAAATATATAAACCCTTAATCACCCATTTAATTCATTTTACACACATTCCATACACCACCAAAACACACACTTAGCTCTCTTTCATCTTGCTCTCTCTCTCTAGCCGAAATCACCAAGGAAAACCGATCCCGGTCCAAGGTAATGTTAGTATGATAATGTATGAGCTTAAACCCGTTAGATATAGTCACGAAACAACGATCGGACACCGTTAAACCGTTTAAGTCACGAGATCCGGGTGGAATCGGGTATAAACCGAACCTATGATGAGCTTAGGGGTCACCCTAGCTCAGATCTGGATCGAATGGAACGAAAACGGTGAAAAACGCATTAAACTCGTTTTTCCGGCGAATCCGCGGTTTTCCGGCGGGGGCGCCGGAAAGGCGGCGTGGGCGCCGGAAAGGCGGCGTGTGCGAGGTAGGGAATGTCAGAGAATGTTTCTGACATTCTCTTACCTAAGCCTAATCCGCTAACGGGAGGTTAACGAACTAGAGGTAATTCTCTAGCTGATTTTTTAGAGAAAACATAGCGAACTAGCTTCAGTTCGCGTTCAATTCGTTTAGGGAAAAGATAACGAATTAGCCCCAATTCGTTATAGTCATTCGTTAAAGAAGATAACGAATTAGAAGGTTCAATTCGTTACAGAGGGGTCATTCGTTATAGGGTTCAATTCGTTATAAGGACCAGTTCGTTATGAACCCAATTCGTTAAGAACCAAGTAACGAACCAGACCATGTTGAGATAACGAACAAGCTAACGAACTAGATCATGAAAGATAATGAATTAGTTAACAAATCAGGCTTAATTCGTTAGGGAAAATGAGTTAGCGAATTAGAAAATAATTTAAAATTCTATTGAAAAATGTGATAAGACAGTTAACAAATCAGGCTTAAGACAGCCAGGGGCTCTGCCCCTTGGACCCTGCTAGGGGCTACCGCCCCTAGACCCCGCTGCCAGGGATGCTGCCCCCGACCCCCGTCTGTTGTGGGATATAATTAGACTATAAATGCGATTTGCGTAGTGATAGTTAATTGATACGTGTAATTGTTATACAGTTAGTCGTGCAGAACTAAAGAAGGGAATAACTATTAACGGTGAACGTAATCGAGTTCAGGTGAGTTTCTAGCCCCATTCCTTGTTATGTTTTTGGGGCTGTGTGCATACTCGATGTGATTAGTTAATACACTTATCCTAAGTGATAAGTGTATACCATATATGTTTTATGTGAAAGATATGATTGACTGCTTGTCGGCACATGAACGATCTTCGGATATTGCATGTACTGCAAGGTAAAGGTTTGATGATAAAGTTGTTGTATTTGAAGAATGAATGATGTATATATGTATGAAACTTACAATTATGTATATAGAAAGTTATGGTATGAAGGTATGGAAGAAAGGGTGACCAGACCCTAATAATATCTGAGGATGGAGGGTACCGGACCCTACTAATATCCGAGGATGAAGGGAGACCAGACCCTAATAATATCCGAGGATGGAGGGTACCGGACCCTAATAATATCCGAGGTATGTAGGGTGAAATGCCCTTTATAACGTAAGGCTAGCTATAAATGTGTATGGACGAATGAAGTACAGGTTATGTATGTAATACGTACCTTCGGGCACGTATATGTGTATGTAAAGTAAGTTATGTGATTAACTAGAACTCACTCAGCGTTGCTGACTTTTAGTATGCACACAGGTTAACAGATTGAGACAGCTGGTTTGAGATGGACACATGGCAGGATTGAAGAGGCTGGCATCCGAAGATTGTCATGATGTTTTGAATGTTATAATTTATGTTATGTTTTAAAAGACAAATTATGGATATTTGTAACGAATGGTTGATGTTTTATATTATTCCGCGAAAGTTTTAATTAACTCTGATATTTAAAACTGTGTTTATGTGTAAATCCAACGTCCAAAGTAGGGCACCGGTAATGGGACCTTATAGCTTAAATGCATAGTTTGCTTTTCACTCGCTTACTTTAACATGTGAGTTTTTCATAACCCTTTTTTAATGCTTTACAATATTTTTTGGGTGTAGCACGTCACGGATTTTATCTCGTTAGTTATGCGTTTGTTTGCAAACCAATTCACATTTATCATTAGTATTAATACTATTCCCACATATTATTTATGATTATACGTGAATTATGTGCAACGTGTTTACTGTTTTTATGGTGGAAGTTATGCAAACGCATACAGTAACAACTCGGGTTTTTCGTTTAATTTGTTTATGTCTAATATTCGACCCCTTTTGGTTTTTGGGCAAATTAATTAATAAAATGTTGAAAGTATTTCCATTTCTTTATTCGTTATTTTTAACTTTGTTAAATATACAAAAGACACCTTAAAATTTTTGTTTCACCCCTTTTTGTACCCACACCAAAAGTTCAGGGACCATCTGCAAATTTGATAATATATTATATAATGTATTATGGATCCAAACCCAACCCATATCCAATTACCCGTATTTGATCCAACCCATGACCCATATGCTTTCTTGATCCTTAATCTCCGTTGTATAATAAAAATTGATCATGGAGGATCGTTTATACGTTTATTACGACTTACAACGACACAACAATTAGGAAATAAGGTCATGTATTGATTCTGTTTATCAAAATAAAAAACCGTCTTATACTATATCGTATTATACCATTTAGGGTTAGTAATAATCTAATTAAACTCATAGATATGTTCTTGTACACGTCGCGATCAAAACCTAAAATCAATTTAAGTATATCAGCCTACTTGTATCAATTTTTGTTCGTGTCTTAGGCTGTCCCTGTTCGTTCTATTTGATCATCAATTCATCATCTTTTAGGTAATTATTATATGTAGCTTGATCGATTTAATCCATATTAAAATAACCCCAATGTTAATTGATCAAACATAACGAGAATTAACCGATTGTAATTGTTAGGAATCTTGTATGATTTGGGGGGTTTTTACCAGTTTAGTATTTATATAATTGTTTCCATACATAAACCAACTGACACCAGCCTAGTTGGTTGGTGTGTGTGTGTTCAAGGGCTTGAGCCAGCTGGGGTGGAGGTTCGAACCTCCCCCCCAGCCCAGCTTTTGTGTAACATCCTACCGTTGGTTATAATAATAAAATAAATTTCATTTATTTATAGTGGTCGTTATCGGTTTAGATAACTAGAATATGAGTTGGGCTAGTGTTGGGTTAAATGGATATGGGTTATGGACTTGGGTATGAAAGAAAGAAGGAAAGACCATGGGCTAAGCCCATGATCCATAAATATATAAACCATAATCACCATTAATTCCCTCATTTTACACATATTCCATACACCACCAAAACACACACTTAAGCTCTCTCTCTCTAGCCGAAATATAGAAGAAGAAATGGATCCCGACCCAAGGTATGATAGTATTTTGTTGTATGAGTTTAAATCCATTAGTTATGGTCACGAAACGACGAGCCGACACCGTGAAACCGTTTAAGTAACGAGATCCGGGTGGAATCGGGTATAAACCGAACCTATGATGAGCTTAGGGGTCATCCTAGCTCAGATCTGGATCGAACGGGATGAAAAACGGTAAAAAACGAGTTAAAACTCGTTTTTCCGACGTGTTTGCGGTTTTCCGGCGGCTTTCCGGCAAAGGCGGTGCCGGAATAGTGGTACGAGGATAAGGAATGTCAGGGAATGTTCTGACATCCCCTGACCTAACCCTAGTTCGCTATGGGGACTTAATGAACTGAAGGTGATTCGTTAGTTGATTCGCGTAAGGGGGCACAACGAACTAGCTCTAGTTCGCCTCTGATTCGTCTCTGATTCGTTAAGGGAAAAGGGTAACGAATTACCCTTGATTCGTTATGATTAGTTCGTTAAAAGAAATAAAGAATTAGAAGGTCCGATTCGCTACTTGAATTGGTTCGCTATATGGACTGATTCGTTAAGGAGTCCAGTTCGTTAAGGGTTCAATTCGTTATAGGAACCAGTTCGCTAGGATAATCCAATTCCCTATGAACCAGTAACGAATTAGAAGTTTAACAGAATGACAGAATGGTCCCTGGACTTAGAAAAGAATGATTTAATTACAAATAAGCCCTTGAACTTTTAAGTAACAAATTATTCTATGGTTCAAAATGCTAATGGAAAATGTGTTAAGACAGTTAAACCCAGCCAGGGGCTCTGCCCCTTGGACCCCGCTAGGGGCTGCCGCCCCTACAACCCCGCTGCCAGGGGCGCTTCCCCCGGACCCCCGTTCGTTGTGGGTTATATAAAGATAGATGTACGATATGAGTAGCAATAGTTAATTGATGCATGTAAATTATTATACAGTTAGACGTGCCCAACTGAAGAAAGGAATATCTATTAACGGTGAACGTAACCGAATTCAGGTGAGTTTCTAGCCCCACTTCCTTGTTATGTTTTCGGGGTTGTGTGCATACTCAATGTTATAGTTAATACACTTACTTAAGTGGTAAGTGTATGCCTTGTATGATTTATGTATGGTGATTGCTTGACGCTGCGTGAACGATCTTCGGATATTGCATGTACCGTCAGGTGGTAGCTAAAGATGTGATTGTCATGTATTGTGTAAGATAAGATGCATGTATGAATATATATGATGTATGCATAATGTACGTATGATATGTTAATGGTACGTGAACGCTCTTCGAAGATTGCACGTATTGTCAGGAAAAGTATTTAAGAACAGGTATAGTATGAAGCTATGGAAGAAAGGGTACCGGACCCTAATAATATCTGAGGATGAAGGGTACCAGACCCTAATAATATCCGAGGATGAAGGGTGACCGGACCCTAATAATATCCGAGGATGGAGGGTACCGGACCCTAATAATATCCGAGGTATGTAGGGTGAAACGCCCTTTATAATGTATGGTTAGATATGAATGTGTATGGACGAATGCTGAACATGATATGCATGTAATGTGTACCTTCGGGCACGTGTATGTGTATGAAAAGTAAGTTATGTGATTAACTAGAACTCACTCAGCGTAGCTGACTTTTAGTATGCACGCAGGCAAATAGGTTGAGGCAGCTCGCGTGACTGAAGACACATGGCATGGAATCGAAGATACTGGCATCTCGGAGAAATGTTGTGATGTTTTAAAGACTATGTTTTGTTTTAATTGAAAACGAATGTTTTATAAGACATGATTTGATGGTTATGTAAAATGTTATGGTTGAAGTTTTATTATTCCGCGAAAGTTTTTATTAACTTTGATATTAAGAACTGCGTTTATAAGTAAATCCAACGTACAAAGTAAGGATACCGGTAACGGGGCCTTACATTTTGTAAATTGATTTTTTTAGTTATTGTAATTGTTTATATGATTTTATAATTAATATTAAATATAAAATAAACACTATTTTATTAAACCGACACCATTAAGTTTACGTTTCTTGAAAATTAATTTCGTTATAGGTTTTCGTCATATATATATATATATATATATATATATATATATATATATATATATATATATAAATTAATTTTAAACGAAAATATAATAAACGTGTTAAATGTATTAACTATACTATTACCATTAGATTTTCGTTAAAGATCCAAAAATATATATTTTATGATAATTATTTATTTAAACGTTTATCTATGTAAATATTTGTCTTATCATTACATATTATAATTAACAATATAAACATTATTATTATATTATATATGATATCATATTTATTTATTTAAATTTTAAATTAATTATTAATATATTTGATTATACATTGTACCAAGTATAAGCAATGGTGATTTTATAAATAAAAGTAATCATCCTATAATTAAAAGATAAACAACGATAATGATTTTACAATAATAATAACGATAGAAATTAATCGTTTAATCATTAACATTCTAATCACCAACATAATTCAAATCACATCGAACCCTAAAATGCATTACACGTGTTATGTCATTTATAATTAATTTATATTATTATTAACTAGGAATCCTTGTCGGGGAATCCCTAAGGGTTTAACAGTTTAATTTCTTGCATCATCCTTTAACTTTTGTGCATCTAATCACGTGAGAAATCATTCCCCTTTTTATTTACTGTTTTTCAATATATTTTGGGGACTTATGCATGCCAACTATCAATTTACATATTTTATTATCTTCTCAAATGCAAACTGTTAATATTTGTGTTGTGTATTAATTGAATGACTATTTGCTATATGTTAACATGTTCATTTTTTTATTTTATCGCATTCGGAGAAGTCCATCATTATAATCACATCATTTCGTAGTGGCTGACGTCCGATCGCATGACAATGGTTTCACCGACAACTCAATTATTCTATCATGGTAACCAACGTCCGATTCACATGGAAACGGTTTAGCCAACACATCATTATTTGTTTGCAATATTTACATTCTATGGCTTAATTGTTTATACTCACGGATAATAGTTTTGCGGTTTTCTTATATATATATATTATTGTTATTGTCAAAACTAGTGATTTTCTCACTCAAACTCGTATTGACAAACCTATTCTATTTTGTACGCATTTACAAGTTATCAGGTTGGATTGTTTATCAAGATGAAGATCACATAGAGATGACTTTTAGGATTAAAACTTATTCAAGAATTATTTGATCTTGTTTTTTAATATATGTATACTTGATGTACTTAAATATCATTTATTATTAAATAAATTATTTATATATTACCACATTTTAAATTGCATGATAGTACCTTGTGAGTTGTGAACAATTGGTTCACGCCCTGACATTTCCGCCTTAGGTTGGGGTGTGACACATACACATAGTGGGACAGTTCGATGAAACGTACTTGCGCCATCTAATGTTAGGAATTCGTTTGTTTACGTAAGGTGGTTCTTTCCCCGACTTCTATGGCTTCGGCTAAATGAACGGAAGGACGACACTATTTATTTCCATTTACATTATGTTGAATATTTATGCATGACGATCGTTGAATCACACATTTTATATATGTTTATATACGTAGAAAGTTATGAAAACTCACCAACATGTGCTGTTGACAAAATATATTATTTTAAATATGCTGCAAGTTGATACAATGAAGTGCCATGACAAGAAAACTAGTTACACCTTAAGATTATTTTAATGTATAATATATGTTTCATTTAGATGTAATGTTGTTTATCTCATTATCAAACTATTTGTGTACTTGCGAAATTTTGGAATAAAATAAATATATTGTCACTATTAATAGGGTTACGTGCTTATGAGTTATCTGTATGCTACGCCCGGGCGTATTCCACTTAAAGCTGGGGTGTTGCAGATTGGTATCAGATCCGTGACTATACAATAGGTGATTAAACTTAAGGACATTGTATAGTTTTAGTTTATTTTTAAGGACCCAACTGCACGTATACCCTATGTGCTATGTGTCTACATATTTTAAGATTGTTCATATGCTTCATGTATATTTATAATATTTTATAACGTCGTATGTACACATATTCACACATAAATATTAAGGCTTATGCCTATATCATTTTATAATCTTTTGGATATTTTTTTGAGAAATCTGTAATTTGCCTCCCTGGTTTATATCATCGCTGTATGGGTAAACCACTGAAAAAGATTTTGCGAATGTTCTGCCACTGTGTAATTTTGGCGGAGCAGTCTGTGCCATTCTGTTAAATATTTTCATTAGTGACCGTTGAGATGGAAGGTGTTTTAGACTTTTTACAAATAGAAATTTGGCGGGTCATAGTCTGTGCCATTCTGTTTGTTATTTTTTTAAAAATCTTGGAAAAACCAACTTGACGGGAAAAATGGCAGTCCGACCACCGGGTATTATTTTCTTCCCTGCTTCCCCTGTAAGAAACCCTCCTCCCTACTTCCTCTTCTTTTCCTTCCACCTCTTTTCCTTACCCCTCTCAACTTCTCCTTCTTTCTCAACACTCCTTCTTCATATATATATACACCACCACCGTAACCCTAGCCATCTTCATCCTCAACACAACACTTCATCTTCATCCTCCATTTTCTTGTACATCCAATACCCGAACCCACCGTCTCTGGCTCCCACTTCCTCCCGACCTCCCGGCTCCCGTGTCCGGCCTCCCGGCTCCCTGGCTCCCCGTCTCCGGCTTCCGTCTCCCCATGAACTTTAAGATGGTTCTAATAATCTCCGTGAACTTCAATCGGGCTCTATATGGAGTCCCGATTGACATCAATCTCCGGTTAGAGCTCTGGATCCGAGCGATTACGGCTTGGTTTTTGGTTAACTTAGCCGGCTAAAACCAAGTCAACTTCCACCGTACGTGGAATCTTGGGCCGCGTCTCCGGATGCTACCGTTATAAAATCCCGAAGTTTATAAATCGGGTGAATAATTATAATTATGTTATGTATGTGAAATCCCGAAGTTTATAATTCGGGTGTTTTGTTATATATACTCTGTGTTTGTGTTATATATATAAAAAAACATTTGTGTTCATTGTGTTCGGGTTCGGGTGGTTGGGTTCGTCGTTTTCGGGCGAAAAGTATACTAAAAAACGATACTTTACGTCGTTTTCGAAAGAAAATTTTACTAAAACACGACACTTTTCGTCGTTTTCGGACGAAAATTTTACTAAAAAACGACACTTTTCGTCGTTTTCGGACGAAAAGCTTACTAAAAAACGGCCCGTTTCGTCGTTTTCGGGCGAAAATTTTACTAAAAACGGCCCGTTTCGTCGTTTTCAGACGAAAAGTTTACTAAAAAACGGTCCGTTTTGTCGTTTTCGGGCGAAAAGTTTACTAAAAAACGAGTCGTTTCGTTGTTTTCGGGCGAAAAGTTTACTAAAAAACGAGTCGTTTCTTCGTTTTCGGAGGAAAAGTTTACTAAAAAACGGCTCGTCTCGTCGTTTTCGGACGAAAAGTTTACTAAAAAAAAATGGTTTTAAAAAAAAGGTTTAGAAAAAACATTTTTTAATTCAATTCTTGGTTCATTTCAAATGTTGAATATATATTACATATTGTATAGATTTTTCAAATTTTAGTTCAGTTCAACTGGTTGGTGTTGTGTGTTTTTAAACTGGGGGTCGGGGGTTCGAACCCCACCCTTTACACGAAATTTGGATATTTAGTTTTACAATTAATTAAAGGCTCAGGGGTAAAATGGTCATTTCAACGTTTTTTGGTCAGTCAACTCACGGTCAACTGACGGTAGTGGCACAGACTGACCTGCCGGAGAAACACAGTGGCGCAACATTCGCAAATTCTTTTTCAGTGGTTTACCCATCCAACGAAGATATAAACTAGGGAGGCAAATTGCAGATTTCTCTATTTTTTATGATTTTGTGATTTTTGAATTAAAAATTATTTTTTCGATTTTTCACGCTCCATAAAGATGGTGTTACATGACGAGTATGTAGTAACTAGAAGCCGGAAACACTTTTTTTTTGAATCCTTGACACGAAGGTTTTTACCTAAGGATAAGCAATGTGTATAAATCCCAATCAACCCAGAGACCCGGTTGCTTACCTGGAGGGTTAGGAAAGGGTGTTAAAAACTTATTAGGCCAAAGCATACCACAGAAAACGTCATACGAACCACTACTTTTAGTTATCAAATGTGACCATTTTCCTTTGTGAATACAAAGTGGTTACACTCATACTTTTAAAAAAATCATAAAAGTCATTATGGTTCATGCAACGTATGATTAAAAAGACTCAATTGTTTATATTGTGGTTTGAATATTTAAATTTCTAAAAGTCATGGTGCTACATGAATAATCGAGTTTCAGTTCTTTTTCTTTATTTAAATATATTCATTTATTATCTTGGTTTAATTGAAAATTCGAAAAGTCATGGTAATACATGAATAGTCAACCCAACCAAAAAGCCTTAAACGGGAACACCACTTTTGTATAGCTTGTGTATGCGTCATCGCTCAATCACCTCACGATATCAAAATGCTTCCCACGACCCATTACTCAACCATTTGCCACACCTTATGTAAGGCCCCGATCCCGGTGCCCTACTTGGACGTTGGGTTTATTCATAAACATAGTTCTAAATATCAGAGTTAGATTAAACTTTCGCTGAATAATTAAAACTTCAAACATTCATTATAAAACATTCATATCTTGTCTTTAAAACATAGTTTTAAATATCTTATTTAAACGCCATGACAGATCTTCAGATGCCAACCTCTTCAATTCTGTCATATGTCTTCTTAAACCAGCTGTCTCAGTCTATTAACCTGCGTGCATAATAAAAGTCAACTACGCTGAGTGAGTTCTAGTTAATCAGGCAACAAACATTTCATACACATACTTACATATATGCATCTGAAGATACATATTACATACTTAAATTGTTTACCTTCCTTTCATACATACATACTTACATACATTCATACATTCCTTCTTACATTCATACGTTCTTTCATACCTTCATACTACATGCATAACCATCTTACCATCTCAGATATTAGTAGGGTCTGGTCCCTTCTATCTCAGATATTATAAGGGTTTGGTCCCTTCTATCTCAGATATTATTAGGGTCTGATCCCTTCCTTTTCTATCCCAGATATTATTAGGGCCTGGTCCCTTCTTCCCATGCCATACAACCATACATTCATTGCCATACATGCATTATATATATATATACATACATACATATATTCATAAACATCTACATATATACTCCTAACCTTTTCTACATTCTTTCATCATTTCAATATCATTCATAAGACATTCATATAGCATACACTTACCACTTGAGGTAAGTGTATTAACTAACACATAGAGTATGCATACAACCCCGAAAAACATAGCAGAGAAATGGGGCTAGAAACTCGCATGTACTCTGCTTCTGATGACGGTTATGTTCTTCCTTTGCAATGTACGGCTGACTGTGTAATAAGGCGCATTAATCAATTACCACTTCTAGAGTTCGTTTACTTTGTTGGCCTTTCTTTCTAAGTCCTACTCACTTTAAACGTTACCTTTCAATTATTAATTAGTTCCTCGCTCTTAGCGTATATACCGTATAAGTCCATACTCTTTGTTTACATACATATACGTTCTATATACATATATGGCATACCTACATACATGGAATACATACATATACAGTGTAACTACATATACGGATACATACATATGCGGCATACATTCATACATATACGGCATACGCATACACGGCATACACATATACGTTCTCTACATACATATACGGGATATATACATATACGCTATATACATATACGTTATATACATACACGGCTACATACACATATACGCTACATACATATACGGATATATATACATATACGCTACATACATATACGGCTACGTATACGCACGAAAAGTAAGCTTTTATTAACAAAAATGTACCTTTGAGGTTTTTGTCTGAAATCACTCGAGAAGCCCAAAACCATATCAAACAAAATCAGATTTGAGTGATTCAAGCGGCCACAGAACCGTCCCACCGATATCTACCAGCGCCGCCTACTGCCGCCGAAGGCCGCCGCTACAGTTGCCGGAAACTGAAACAGTTGCCGGAAAAACTCAATTTTTGCTGTTACGGTTTTGCTGATAAAAACCGGACTTCCAGACCTCTGATCGAAGATCTTATCGATGAAAATCTTCATTTTTATGCCATGAACACTCAGTTAAATTTTGAGACCGCTCTGACGGTTAGATCTCCAAGAATCGTGGTGTCTTTGTGAGCTATTATCTCAAAAATGGGAATTGAAAAAGTGTATGTTTTTGAAGGTGTAGGCTATGGTGTAGAGATTGATGGAAATGGAAAGGATTAGGGTTTAAGGGTATTATACTCCCTTAAACCCATGGACCTTAGGCACATCTTTCCTTTTTAGTCCATATTTAATTTAATCTTTAAAGCCTACTTAACCTTTTATCTTTATTATTTTATTATTTCATTTACTAACTCAAGTAAAATAACTAACTAATAAGTATTTAATCAAGTGATTTTCTTCAAAAAAATTTAAGTCAAATCAATTGGTTTATTATATTATTATTATTATAATTATTATTATTATTATTATTATTATTATTATTATTATTATTATTATTATTATTATTATTATTATTACTGTTGGGAGCAGATTTTTTTATCCTCAGGATTGACTACGATACAAGACTTCCGAGCTATCTTGTCAACGCTAATATTCCGAGGATGATATTTGACTAATTCAATTGTCCTATACTTTATTTTTGCTTTGTAGATAAGATCACATGTTTAATGTGCTCCTAAGAACGTGGGTTTGCAACGGTTATTCATAAGGCTTCGTCAATTTGAACGTGGGAGGCAAGGGATAAGTGGAAGACTTAGTCTATGGTTTATCCCGGATTTTTCGGGATAACAGTTGTAATCTTCTTATTATAAATACGAGCTGACAGTAACGATAGGTCACACACAACTCACTTGTTTAGCTGCTAGTACTCATTGTATCACTTAGCTCACGTTTACTAATCAGCTCCAACCTTTGTAATCACCGGTTTTGTTATTAATAATATCGACGGTGATAGTTTTCACCGTCCGGGGGTTTTTTGTGCCGGAGATCATAATAATTAAGCTTAATTCGACCAATAGTTAAGTTCATAATCTTTAACCGAAGAGATACGACTAAAGATTACGTTGCAAACTCTTGACCGAAACGAAGATTATCATAATCAAGGGCTTTTTCCCTCGTAATTATATCTTTGTGTTTGATATCACAATCATTAAGCACCTCGCCTCACGCACTAACTTGATCAAAATTTAGTTTGTTAATTTTTGACTGAAACAATTTGGCGCCCACCGTGGGGCAAACGGTGCTTTGATCATTATTCATTCTCAAACGAAACTCTACTCTCAATATCCACAACATGTCTTCACATCCCAAGATTGTTTCATTTTTTGCCGTAGCCTTAGAATCCTCATCGAAACCTTCCATGCCTCCTCCTTCTTCTGTTGTTGTTATCCCAAAGAAACCTGACAACATTTAGAAGAAAGCTGCTACTCCAGTATTTTCGGGATCGAGACCATCCCCTAGGATCCCGTTATGGTATCTATTAATGAACTTTTGTCTATTTATAAACGATTACAGGAACAGATGGATCGCCAGAACAAGACCAACCAGATGCTTGTGAAGGAACTAGAAGATATCAGGAAAGCCAAGAAGCCGGCGGAAGAATTCACGCCATTAATCCCGAGACTCTGGATTTCACTCCTCCAGGATCCTCAGGATTTGTGCATCCGGAGTCAACCACGGCGTACAACCTTGGATCCTCGCTTTTCCAACACTCAGGGTCCACGGGATTGTACTCTTCCGGATCCCAAGGATACTTGCATGCATCCATTGCTGGGCCGTTTCAACATGCAGGATCCTCAGGATTGTCGCAGTAGGGAGGATCCTCAGGTCCTTATCAACAGCCGTTATCCTCAGGATTGGCGCAGCAGGGAGGATCCTCAGGTCCTTATCAACAGGTGTTATCCTCAGGATTGGCGCAGCATGGAGGATCCTCAAGTCCTTATCAACAGGCGCTATCCTCAGAATTGGCGCAGCAGGGAGGATCTTCAGGTCCTTACCAGCGGGTGGTATCCTCAGGATTTCCACAGCAGGCAGGATTCTCAGGAGTACCTCCATCAGGATTCTTCAATCCTCAGCAGCCATATGCTCAGACTCAGCAATTTGCAGGGTCCTTCGAGGTTCACCAGGGAGACTACATCCCGATGCAGGCTAACACCTCGACCACTCCATTTGTCACTCCAAGAAATACTATGTTCAGGAATACCAGCTACAACATCCAAACCGTTCCTCAGAATATCAATCAGGGTAACACTTTCAATACAATTCCTTTTAATGCTAATCAGGGATTTTTGCAGGATGCAGGCATAAGTACAAGTTTAGCCCGAGAGCTACAGAAGCTCAAGGACATGATATCAAATGTTCCTGGTGTAATCCGTCCTATAGCTGAAGTTCCTACTGATAGCCACAAGATATCCCGGTTCGTGCCATCGATTAGCGACGTGCAGATCCCAAAACGGTTTCAAACCCCAAATATGAAACTGTATGGCTCGACGGATCCTGAGGAACACATCGCACAATACAGAGAACGTATGGAGATCAATCCAATCCTTATGGAAATCAAGGAAGCATGTCTTTGCAAAGGGTTTGGGTCTACCTTAACCGGAGCAGCCATGAAATGGATACTGAGTATTCCCCCTAACACTATCAATTCTTTTTCTCATTTAGTTAACATGTTTAATAACCAGTTTTCTTGTAGTAGAACTTTTGAGAAAATGACAGGTGATCTTTATAGGGTTACCCAGAATCCTGGGGAATCCTTGAGAAATTTTATTACCAGGTTTAGTAAGGAGTCGCTGGAAATCTTGAATCTAAACCCAGCTTTAGCAGTTGAAGCTCTCAAGTTGGGGTTAGAAAAGGGCTCCTCTTTCTATGATGATCTCGTTATGACTCCATGCAGGTCATTAGATGAAGCATGAAGCAAAGCTCTGAGGTTTATCAGGCTAGAAGACGACAAGAAAAATTCTAAGGTTGATATCCCGAAGTATGATCAGACAAACAGGAAATTCGAATCCCCGGGAAAGTCTTTTCGAGCAAAGCCTTACCACAAGCCTGATAACCCCAGGATTAATGCAGTAGATGAAGAAAATGACGAAGAATATCCTAAAATCTCTTAATATTGTTTTATTGTTGATATTGGTGGATTAATGTGTGCCATGTAGGATTTAGGTGAGAAAGCCAGGTGGCCAAGGAAGATGGAGAAACCAGGAGCATGGAAAGACAAATCAAAATGGTGTTCCTTCCACAAAGACTTTGGGCACTTGACTGATGATTGCATTGCACTCAGAAGGGAGATCAGCTATCTTCTCAGCAAGGGCCACTTGAAAGAGCTACTTGGCAAGAAGAAGGGAAGAGAACAGGATCCCGAGAAAATTCCTGAAAAGCCAACTCCTCCACCAACAGATGCAAGAACAATCATGTTCATATCCGGAGGATCCGACATCTGTGGAACCTCTTATTCTGCTGCAAAGAGGAATGCTGACCAAAGAAAGTTAGAAGTGGCTGACAGGCCAACAAAGACATCTATTCTCTCTCAAGAGAGGATTATATCCTTCGATGAAAGTGATAGAGTGTAAGGCCCCGTTACCGGTAGCCCTACTTTCGTGTTGGATTTACTCATAAACGCAGTTCTAAATATCAGAGTTAATTTAAACATTCGCGGAACATTAAAAACTTTCATAAAACATTTCGTAACAATCCAAAACTTGTCTTAAACAAACAACTTGTCTTTCAAAAACAAAGTAATTAAAACATATCACGTCTTGAGCCTTCTGATGCCAGCCTCTTATTCAATGCCACGTGTCTCCTCAAGCGAGCTGCCTCATCCTACTCACCTGCGTGCATACTAAAAGTCAGCTACGCTGAGTGAGTTCTAGTTAATCATACATTATTCAATACACACAAACTTATACTCTTTCATTCATACTTTCATACTTTCATACTTTCTTTTGTACTAACTTGCTTTCATATCTTACTTTCATTACGCCCTACATTCCTAGAGTATTATTAGGGCTCGGTACCCTCCTGCCTCGAGTATTATTAGGGCTCGGTACCCTCCTTCCTCGAGTATTATTAGGGCTCGGCACCCTCCTTCCTCGAGTATTATTAGGGCTCGGTACCCTCTTTCCTCGAATATTAGTAGGGTTCGGTTCCCTAGTTCTCGAATATTAGTAGGGTTCGATTCCCTCTTCGTTACCATACAACCATACATCATACCTCGAGTATTATTAGGGCTCGGTACCCTTTTCGTAACCATACAACCATCCTTTCCTTCTTTTATTAACTTTATCAAGTTCATACACATAAGCATACATATCATACTTACCTTATATATAGCGTTACAACCTGACAGTACGTGCAATATCCGAAGATCGTTCACGTACCATCAAGCAATCATTCATACATTTCACATTATTCACATAAGGCATACACTTATCTCTTAGGATAAGCGTATTAACAAACATATTTAGTATGCACACAGCCCCGAAAACATAACACATAGATGGGGCTAGAAACTCACCTGAATCCTATTACGCTCTCCATTAATCGTTATTCTCTTCTTGAGCTGTGCACGGCTAACTGTATAATATTTACATGTATCAATTAACTACTACTACTCATGTTGTATTTCAACTTTTATATAACCCACAACGAACGGGGGTCCGGGGGCAGCGCCCCTGGCAGCGGGGTCTAGGGGTGGAAGCCCCTAGCAGGGTCCAAGGGGCAGAACCCCTGGCTGTGGTCGAGCTGTCTTAACGCATTTCCTATTAGGATTTTAAGTTACTATTTTATTCACCTACTCCTTCGTTAGCCCGATTCGTTACCTTAAAATGCATGTTAAGCGAACTTAACTTAAGTGAACTTAAGGTTCGGCGAACTTAAGACTCGGCGAACTTAGAGTCCAGCGAACATATGGTTCAGCGAAGTTAATAAGGTAGGCGAACTTGCTTGTAGCGAACTTAACATCAAGCGAAGTTAATCAGTTAGGCGAACTTATGCCAGGCGAAGTTGAGCATTAACGAACTTAGCCTTAGGCGAAGTTATCATGGGCGAACTTATTGTGGCGAAGTTGTCATGGGCGAACTTGGCTGGCGAACTTGCTTGCAAGCGAACTTGCTTGAAGGCGAAGTTGGCTTGCAGGCGAAGTTATTCAGCATTCGCCTCTGTTCATTCGAAATCACCAGAATCACCCTTGTTTCATCGAGAAATTCTTGGATATGACGTTAACAAGTCCCAAGATTATTCCCATGGCCTTGTTCGGGTAAAACTTAGCCCGGAATGACGTAAAGTTTGGACCTTTATGGTAAAAACGTTCAATACTACGTAAACTTTAAAGGTCAAGAACATACCTTTTGTGCTCGTTCGATCTTGGTTAGCTTGTTTAGGAACTCTAGATCTCGTGTAGGACTCGAATAACAAAAATCTAATCACAACTAACGTTTAATCTCTCTCGGATCTTGCTCGTTTCTCTCTCTCGGCCGCCGGCCGTATATGGTGGTGTGGTGTATGTGTTTTTAGAGTGTGTTAGAGAATAAGATGGTAAGAATGAGTATTTAGGGTTTTAGGTTGGTTTAGGGGATATTTATATCCCTTAAAGCCCATGGACCTAAGGCCCATTCCCATTTAACCCACCTTAATTAATCTAAGTCCATGATCCGTTCTTTACTCGATATTACTTAATTAATAACGCAAAATCACTAAACGTAACTTTCCTTATTTATCATTATAATATTCAGGATGTTACATAGAGTCGATGTTCAGGATCCTCATCATGATAGTTTGGTAATAACTTTATATGTGGCTAACCATTATGTTCGCATGATCCTCATAGATGGCGGAAGCTCTGTCAACATTATTCAATTAGACGTACTGAAAAAGATGAATTTTCCTGAGGATGAGATCGTCCCCAGTTCCTCAGTATTGGTTGGAATCAGTGGAGAAACTTAAAATACTATTGGGGAGATTAAGCTACTAATATATGTAGAAGGGGTAAATAAAATGCAAAAATTTTGTGTTATTGACTGTTTATCTTGTTGCAATATTATATTAAGCAGGCCCTGGATACACGAGATGAAAGCAGTCCCATCTACTTATCACCAATGTGTAAAACTCCCAAGTCTGTGGGGAGTTATCAAAATCATGAGTGACCAACAAGACGCCAAGAATTGCTACACCTCTTCCATGAAGTACTGCCAAACCCCAGCAGGCGTAGCAATTACAGAAGCCAGCACGAGGCGTAATGGAGGCCAGGCAAAAAGAAATTAAAGAAGTACCTCTTTATCCCGAGGATCCTGAAGTCAAAGTGCTGATAGGAACTAACATTCCCGAGAATATTGAGTCAAAATTGCTTGATTTCCTTAAGTCAAGGCGATCGACATTTGCATGGAAACACAAGGATATGACAGAAAAAGAATGGCAAATGGAGAGTTTGTGTGGACTTCACAGACTTGAATAAAGCTTGTCCCAAAGATCCATTCCCTCTACCACACATTGATTCAATGGTGGATGCTACAGCTGGTCATGAGATGCTGACATTTATGGACGCATCCTCAGGATTTCAGCAAATACAGATGGAGCCCTCAGATCAAGAAGATACGGCCTTCATGACTCCCACAGGTATTTATTGTTATATTGCTATGCCCTTTGGACTTAGAAATGCAGGTGCAACCTATCAGAGGTTAGTTAACATGATGTTCAAAGAGCAACTGGGGGACACAATGGAGGTCTATATTGATGATATGGTGGTGAAGTCCAAGAAAGATGAAGATCACCTTCAAGATCTCAAGACATCATTTGATATCCTCGATAAATACAACATGAAGCCGAATCCTTCGAAATGCCATTTCGGAGTGAAGGCTGGCAAATTCTTGGGATACATGGTCACCAAAAGGGGGATAGAGGCGAGTCCAGAACAGATACAAGCTATCCTGAATCTGAAATCCCCAAAATCAGTCAAGGATGTTCAAAGGCTGACAGGCAGGATAGCAGCGCTCAAAAGATTCATATCCAAATCCTCAGAAAAATGCAAAGAATTTTATGATATCCTGAAGAAAAATAAAAAGTTCGAGTGGACCAGTAAGCATGAGGAAGCTTTAGCATCCTTAAAAGCTTATCTTTCTTCTGCTCCTCTACTGGTAAAACGCGAGGAAGGTGAATCTCTATCTCTATATCTTGCTGTATCAAATAATGCTATAAGTGCAGTTTTGGCTAAGGATCTCGAAGGTCAGCAACACCCCATATATTACGTAAGTAAAAGTCTTTTGGATGCTGAAACTAGGTAATCTTATCTTGAGAAATTAATTTTAGCCCTTATTATGGTATCTACTAAACTTAGACATTATTTTGAAACTCACCCTATATGTGTTAAAACTAACTATCCTATTAAGTCAGTTTTGAGAAAACCAGAAATGTCAGGTAGAATGGCAAAATGGGCAGTAAAGTTGAGTGCATATGATATAACATATGAACCTAGGACTGCTATCAAATCCCAGGCATTAGCAGATTTTGTGGCTGATTTCACCAGTGAGCTTAAAGAAAAGGCAGACCTGGAAGTCCAACAACTTGAAGAAACAAAAGATAAGTGGACTCTATACTCTGATGGTGCTTCAAATGTTAGAGGAACTGGTCTCGGGAATCTGCTGAAATCTCCACAGGGGGACATTATACCTCAATCCATATCCTACGGATTTTAAGCCACAAATAATGAGGCAGAATATGAAGCTTTGATAGCAGGATTACAACTAGCAATCGACATGAAAATTAGGTTTATTCAAGTACATGTTGATTCATTATTATTAACTAATCATTTTAATGGTTCATATACTGTTAGAGGAGAAAGACTAATGAAATATCTAGAGCTAGTCAAAAAACTAGCAAAGTGTTTCGAAATATTTGATATTTCGCAGGTACCTAGGGAAGAGAATGTTGAAGCAGACGCCCTGGCATATTTATCCTCATCCTTCAGGATACCAGAAGGTGTCAAGATCCTTATCGTACACATCCTGAGCCCAGCAATAGAAGAGCAAGGTGTCAATGAAATATCAAAAGATAACGAAGATGTGGGAGTCAAGAATCCTGAGGATAATGAAGATTCTTGGGTTATCCCAATCAGGAAATATATTTAGGATGGAGTTATCCCCAAGGGTGAAAACCCAAGAGCTTTTCGCACAAAGGTAATCCCATATACTATAATTAAAGATTATAAAGAAAATCTCTTGCAGGACCATATCTTAGGTGCTTGGAGAAGGCAGAAGCTCAAGAATTTCTTCAAGATATCCATGATGGAGATTGTGGGAACCACACTGGGGGCAGAGCTCTATTCTCCAAAATCCTGAGGACGGGGTATTTCTGGCCAACGATGAAGAGAGATGCTATGAATTATTCTCAGAAATGTGATGCATGCCAAAGACATAGCAACATTTTGCACCAGCCAGCAGAACCATTATATCCTATTATATCCCATAGGCCTTTCATGAAGTGGGTGATGGATATCCTGGGGAAATTACCAAGAGCTCCAGGAGGAAAAGTCTTTATGTTGGCTATGACAGATTATTTCTCGAAGTGGATCGAAGCGGAAGCTTTTTTTCAAGTCAGAGAGAAAGAAGTTATCTCATTCATCAAGCGCAATATCCTGATCAGATTTGGGATTCCGGCAGAAATAGTATGTGACAATGGCTCACAGTTCATCGGCAAGAGAACCACCAACTTCTGTGCCAGTTGGGGAATCAAGATGATCACATCAACACCTGTCCACCCTCAGGCTAATGGACATGCCGAATCGAGAAACAAAATCATTATCAATAACCTGAAGAAAAAGTTGGGGTCTAAGAAAGGAAAGTGGGCCGAGGAACTACCTTTCGTTCTTTGGGCAGATAGAACCACTTCTAAGAATGCTACTGGTCAGACTCCTTTCTCATTAGTGTTTGGAGCTGAGGCAGTTATCCCCACAGAGATGGTTATCCCGACGGCCAGGGTCACTCATCAAAATCCTGAAGATAACACTCGAAGTCTACTTGAAGACCTAGATGCGGTAGAAGAACTCCGGGATTTGGCAAAGATCAGAATGGCTTCTTATCAACAGAAGATAGTAAAGTCCTATTACAAGAATATCAGAGTTCGAAGGTTTCAAGAAGGGGATTTGGTTCTCCGAAAAGCTTTTCAAAATACTACCAATCCTATGGATGGGAAGCTCACACCAAAGTGGGAAGGTCCTTACCTGATCGATTCGGAAGCAGGAAAGGGGGCATACAAGTTGTCTACTTTGGATGGTGACTTACTACCAAGGGCTTGGAATGCTATACATCTCAAAAATATTTTATGTAAGATTTCTATCCCGAGGATAACTGTTATACTAAACAGTCAAGGTATGTACTTCAACCTATACTTTTATTCGTTTTTTAATATTATTATTTTTCAAACATGGTACTGACTTAAGCATCGGAGGGGTGTTAGCAAGGCTAACACCCACCCCTCACTTAGAGTTGACTGTTTTGTAGATATGAGGGATTCTCATATGGAATAAAGTTAACAAGGCCTTCGTCGCCAGTTTCTAAGGGCCCTGTCGCCAGCTTATTCCTAAGGTATGATAGGTTTTCACCTCTTCTAAGGTTAAAGGGATTTTCATCTCTTCTTACCATCGCCTGTAGCGCACGTTTATTCAGCCATATTTTGAGAGACAGGGCCAGCACATGAAATATAGTGACTTGTTACCTCGTTATCCTCGGATATTGGTTTAGATCTTGAGGTTTAAGGGATCTTCATCTCTTCTTAAGACGCCTGTAGCGCACGATTTATTCGGCCTTAGTTTGAGAGGCGGGGCCAGCACATGAAATATAGTGACTTGTTACCTCGTTATCCTCGGCTATTGGTTTGAATCACAAGTTTATGGTAGACGTACCATAATCTAAGGTTAAAGAGATTTACATCTCTTCTAAAGGGCCTCGTCGCCAGTTCTTACTTAAGATTTAAGAGATTTACATCTCTTCTGAAGGCCTTGTCGCCAGTTTATTTAGGCCTTGTCGCAAAATTATTTAGGCCTTGTCGCCAGAATTTCTAAAAATATTTTTCAGGATAATTCTCATGTCGCAATTCTATTACTAAATCCTCATGATTAGAAGAATATTCTGAACAGTGATCATATTGCAAGGATAAGACGGTCTGGACAATCTCTAGATTAATTGATACACGGTTCTGGTATGATTTACTGTTTGCAAAAATTTTATCTTTCATATTATTTAAAGTTTATGACTTAATATTGGTTTGCTGGTAAAACTTAAACTATTACTAAGAGATTTTTCATGAAACTTAGATTTTTCTAAAAACAGAAAAAATGAAAGCATGCCAATATAAGCCATAAAAAGTTATACTAATATTATAATGCAGAAAAAGATAGTCCGGGTTTCACTCAAAACGGAGCCCATCCACCCGAACTATCATAATTATTTTAAATGCAGAAAGTAAAAGACGGATCCCTTCACCCAAACCATTATCCTAAGCATACTACATTATCCTTACATAACCAAAATAAAATTTGTTCAAACAACCATCAGAAGCACATTAAAACAACCTGGAAACCAGGTTCAAACCATGTCACCTTCACCATGATCACCCTACTTCTTCTCCAACTCGAATGAAGCTTTAAGATCTACAATCTCTTTTTCATTCTTCTTGTGGAGCTTGATCCTCGTGTCAACTGCCTGTTGGAGTTCTGCAATCTTGCCTTCAGCTTCTTTCAGAGCCGATTCAGCATCGTCTTGGAGCCTTTGTTGGTAGTTCTCAATCCCCTGTTACCCACAAGTTAACATACTATTTTGAAGGGTATTATTTTCAGGATAAATCAAGAGACTTACCGTTCCTAGAAGATTGGCAAGAACTTGCAATTTCTCCCCAAGTCAACTTCCACCGCACGTGGAATCTTGGGCCGCGTCTCTGGATGCTACCGTTATAAAATCCCGAAGTTTATAAATCGGTTGAATAATTATAATTATGTTATGTATGTGAAATCCTGAAGTTTATAATTCGGTGTTTTGTTATAAGTACTTTGTGTTCGTGTTATATATATAAAAAAAACGTTTGTGTTCATTGTGTTCAGGTTCGGGTGTTCGGGTTCGGGTAGTTGGGTTCGTCGTTTTCGGGCGAAAAGTATACTAAATAACGATACTTTACGTCGTTTTCGAAAGAAAATTTTACTAAAAAACGACACATTTCGTCGTTTTCGGACGAAAAGTTTACTAAAAAACGGCCCGTTTCGTCGTTTTCAGGCAAAAAGTTTACTAAAAAACGGTCCGTTTCGTCGTTTTCGGGCGAAAAGTTTACTAAAAAACGAGTCGTTTCGTCGTTTTCGGGAGAAAAGTTTACTAAAAAACGAGTCGTTTCTTTGTTTTCGGACGAAAAGTTTACTAAAAAATCGAGTCGTTTAGTCGTTTTCGGACGAAAAGTTTACTAAATAACGGCCCGTTTCGTCGTTTTCGGACGAAAAGTTTACTAAAAAACGGCCCTTTTCGTCGTTTTCGGACGAAAGTTTACTAAAAAAGACACTTTTCGTCGTTTTCGGACGAAAATTTTACTAAAAAACGGCCCGTTTCATCGTTTTCGGACGAAAAGTTTACTAAAATATGAGTCATTTCGTTGTTTTCGGGCGAAAATTTTACTAAAAAACGAGTCGTTTCGTCGTTTTCAGACGAAAAGTTTACTAAAAAACGAGTCGTTTCGTCGTTTTCGGACGAAAACGAGTTCGTTAAAGTTTTTTTACCAAAAAAATGGTTTTAAAAAAAAGGTTTAGAAAAAACATTTTTTAGTTCAATTCTAGGTTCAGTTCAAATGTTGAATATATATTACATATTGTATAGATTTTTCATATTTTAGTTCAGTTCAACTGGTTGGTGTTGTGTGTTTTTAAACTGGGGGTCGGGGGTTCGAACCCCACCCTTTACACGAAATTTGGATATTTAGTTTTACAATTAATTAAAGGCTCGGGGGTAAAATGGTCATTTCAACGTTTTTTGGTCAGTCAACTCACGGTCAACTGACGGCAGTGGCACAGACTGACCCGCCGGAGAAACACAGTGGCGCAACATTCGCAAATTCTTTTTCAGTGGTTTACCCATCCAGTGAAGATATAAACTAGGGAGGCAAATTGCAGATTTCTCTATTCTTTATGATTTTGTGATTTTTGAATTAAAAATTATTTTTTCGATTTTTCACGCTCCATAAAGATGGTGTTACATGACGAGTATGTAGTAACTAGAAGCCGGACACACTTTTTTTTGAATGCTTGACACGAAGGTTTTTAAACCTAAGGATAAGCAATGTGTATAAATCCCAATCAATCCCGAGACCTGGTTGCTTACCTGGAGGGTTAGGAAAGGGTGTTAAAAATTTATTAGGCCAAAGCATACCATAGAAAACGTCATACGAACCACTACTTTTAGTTATCAAATGTGACCATTTTCCTTTATGAATACAAAGTGGTTACACTCATACTTTTAAAAAAAGCATAAAAGTCATTATGGTTCATGCAACGTATGATTCGAAAGACTCAATTGTTTATATTGTGGTTTGAATATTTAAATTTCTAAAAGTCATGATGATACATGAATAATCGAGTTTCAGTTCTTTTTCTTTATTTAAATATATTCATTTATTATCTTGGTTTAATTGAAAATTCGAAAAGTCATTGTAATACATGAATAGTCAACCCAACCAAAAAGCCTTAAACGGGAACACCACTTTTCTATAGCTTGTGTATGCGTCATCGCTCAATCACCTCACGATATCAAAATGCTTCCCACGACCCATTACTCAACCATTTGCCACACCTTATGTAAGGCCCCGATCCCGGTGCCCTACTTGGACGTTGGGTATTCATAAACACAGTTCTAAATATCAGAGTTTGATTAAACTTTCGCTGAATAATTAAAACTTCAAACATTCATTACAAAACATTCATATCTTGTCTTTAAAACATAATTTTAAATATCTTATTTAAACGACATGACAGATCTTCAGATGCCAACCTCTTCAATTCTGTCATATGTCTTCTTAAACCAGCTGTCTCAGTCTATTAACCTGCGTGCATAATAAAAGTCAACTACGCTGAGTGAGTTCTAGTTAATCTGGCAACAAACATTTCATACACATACTTACATATATGCATCTGAAGATACATATTACATAGTTAAATTGTTTACCTTCCTTTCATACATACATACTTACATACATTCATACATTCCTTCTTACATTCATACGTTCATTCATACCTTCATACTACATGCATAACCATCTTACCATCTCAGATATTAGTAGGGTCTGGTCCCTTCTATCTCAGATATTATAAGGGTTTGGTCCCTTCTATCTCAGATATTATTAGGGTCTGATCCCTTCCTTTTCTATCCCAGATATTATTAGGGCCTGGTCCCTTCTTCCCATGCCATACAACCATACATTCATTGCCATACATGCATTATATATATATATATATACATACATACATATATTCATAAACATCTACATATATACTCCTAACCTTTTCTACATTCTTTCATCATTTCAATATCATTCATAAGACATTCATATAGCATACACTTACCACTTGAGGTAAGTGTATTAACTAACACATAGGAGTATGCATACAGCCCCGAAAAACATAGCAGAGAAATGGGGCTAGAAACTCGCATGTACTCTGCTTCTGATGACGGTTATGTTCTTCCTTTGCAATGTACGGCTGACTGTGTAATAAGGCGCATTAATCAATTACCACTTCTAGAGTTCGTTTACTTTGTCGGCCTTTCTTTCTAAGTCCTACTCACTTTAAACGTTACCTTTCAATTATTATTTAGTTCCTCGCTCTTAGCGTATATACCGTATAAGTCCATACTCTTTGTTTACATACGTATACGTTCTATATACATATATGGCATACCTACATACATGGAATACATACATATACAGTGTAAATACATATACGGATACATACATATACGCTATTTACATATACGTTCTCTACATGCATATACGCGGATATATACATATACGCTATACACATATACGTTATATACATACACGGCTACATACACATATACGCTACATACATATACGGATACGTATACATATATGCTACATACATATACGGCTACGTATACGCACGAAAAGTAAGCTTTTTTTTAACAAAAATGTACCTTTGAGGTTTTTGTCTGAAATCACTCGAGAAGCCCAAAACCATATCAAACAAACTCCGATTTGAGTGATTCAAGCAGCCACCGAACCGTCTCACCGATATCTACCAGCGCCGCCTACTGCCGCCGAAGGCCGCCGCTACAGTTGCCGGAAACTGAAACAGTTGCCGGAAAAAATAAATTTTTGCTGTTACGGTTTTGCTGATAAAAACCGGACTTCCAGAACTCTGATCGAAGATCTTATCTATGAAAATCTTCATTTTTATGCCATGAACACTTAGTTAAATTTTGAGACCGCTCTGATTGTTAGATCTCCAAGAATCGTGGTGTCTTTGTGAGCTATTATCTCAAAAATGGGAATTGAAGAAGTGTATGTTTTTGAAGGTGTAGGCTATGGTGTAGAGATTGATGGAAATGGAAAGGATTAGGGTTTAATGGGTATTATACTCCCTTAAACCCATGGACCTTAGGCACATCTTTCCTTTTTAGTCCATATTTAATTTAATCTTTAAAGCCTACTTAACCTTTTATCTTTATTATTTTATTATTTCATTTACTAACTCAAGTAAACTTTTCCATCATAATTAATTAATATATTAAATATCATTTTTAGAAATTTCGGGATGGTACACCTTATGTTTTACCATATGCTCATGTTGCGAGTCTGCTACCATTGTAGTGACCCACGCACACCCGCTATGTTCGGGAATGCCTAACTTTTTCCCGTCATGCAATACTTTAAACTGCATTTCCTAACCACTTGTAGCTTACTCGATGCCTTATGCCAATACTTAATCCCTTCAAAATTGTCAAAAATTTTATATTTATTTTTATTATTTTTTTAAAGCCATGTATACTTTTCTGCATGCAATTTTTTTTATGAACACCTTACACTTAAAAATTCAAATTCTCGATTATTTTAAAATAACTAAATAATAAGTATTTAATCAAGTGATTTTCTTCAAAAGAAATTTAAGTCAAATCAAATAGTTAATTATTATATTATTATTATTATTATTACTGTTGGGAGCAGATTTTTTATCCTCAGGATTGACTACGATACAAGGATTCCGAGCTATCTTGTCAACGCTAATATTCCGAGGATGATATTTGACTAATTCAGTTGTCCTATACTTTATTTTTGCTTTGCAGATAAGATCACATGTTTAATGTGCTCCTAAGAACGTGGGTTTGCAACGGTTATTCATAAGGCTTCGTCAATTTGAACGTGAGAGGCAAGGGATAAGTGGAAGTCTTAGTCTAGGGTTTATCCCGGATTTTTCGGGATAACAGTTGTAGGTTCCCTGGACGGATCGCACGAGATATCGCGGTCTACTCAGGTGCGGAATCCCTGCGTAGATCGTTACGAGTATAGAACACAAACACACGAATACACGAAACACGTTATATATTATAACCGAACTCACGTGATGTAAATATCACTGTTACAAAACACACGTTACCGAACAAACTCGATTCACTGAACAACTCACTAACTGATTTTTCTAAACCAGCCGTAACCTATCAATATAAATACACGACAACTTCGCCTGATATGTTCAGGCGAAGTTGTCCATAACTTCGCTTGTTCAACAAGTTCGCCTAGGCGAACTTGTTGACAACTTCGCTTGTACAAAAACATAAATAACATTACAGACTCGATTACAGACACTAGACTATGAACTACTGACATTTATGCACCAACAGACTCCCCCTTGGCAGTAGCTTCATATCTTGATCTTTAAGCTCTTGTCTTGTAATCCTGTATCTTCACGCATGCACTCCTTCTCTAACACATACCGTGACTACTCGCTGATATTTCCTTGCTTCATCCTTCCAAGCAGGAATATAGAATATCTTCATTTCATTCAACACTTGCAGATCATCTTTCGATAAGTTAACAAGATGCATCGGATCATACACCCTCAGCACTTCTTGTTCGTCTTCGTCTTCCATCACGGCTTCAGCAGTATGGCAATCAACATACCACCATTTAAGATTCTTCAACACATCTTGAGGCATAGTCTTCATAGGAACCTCCTTGATGCATCGGATCGGTTTGTACTTCATCACCATCCATGGCTTGCCATCTGCTCTCAATCCCCTTTCTGTATCCTCCACGAGCTTTCCCTTCTGTGGCTTTAATAATTCAAACTTCTTCTCTTTTATGCTTTCTTTCCACACGATCTTCCCAATCACTCTTGCCATGTTGTCGTCACTTCTATTAATCAGGCCCAACCTGGCCAAATCCTTCACCTCAAATTCCGGCAACGTATTGAGAGATCTCAGGGTTCTTTTGAAGTATTGAATACCATCATAAAGCTTCACCACAAATAACTTTATATGTTCATCATATATCCAACAGATAATTCCCTTCTTCGACTCAGCATAGCCTTTGATGTTATAACTCTTCTTGAACATGGCTGGAACAGCAGGCTTCTTGGTCTTAATAAACCAATGAGCACAGCCTTCCTTCCACCTAGGCTGCTCCTCCCACTCAGTCTCATCCATCTCAGTACCCATGTCGGCTTTCTCAACATCTGGGATCTCGTGTTCAACGTCTTCTTCTACTATCTCCCCCTCTTCTATCCCATCTTCAATCACAATCTGTGCGCCAATCTTCTCAATCTCCTCACACGGCAGCACATCATCATCAAACACATCATCATCTAGCATGTCATCATCTAACTCTCTCAACGCATCAATCACATCATCTTCATCATCAACCATCACCACCAACTGCACCTGCAGACTCCCCCTGAGCTGTGGAAGTCCCAAGAGCTTGAGTAGTTCTTGGCAACTCACCACCTGCACCTTTCGGTGCATTGGGATCATCGTCTCTGTCGTTTCTCTTCTTAGTCCTCAACTCGTCGCCTCTACAGCCTGTCTCCCCCTGAGATGCCAAGAACGCCTCATAGCATCTATAATCTTCCCATGCTCAACCAGGAGGGACGACTGTAGTTGATTTTCTACTACAAGGCGTTGAATAGCCTGGGTCTGGATAAAGTTGATCCTTGATTGCTCTGCCACGACCCGCTCAAGTGCAGCTATTCTCTCCGAGTCTAAGATGGTTGCATCGAAATCAAATCTCATATTAGACGTATCTGGAGTATACTCAGCAGGGATTTCGAATGCAACCGGGACTTCAGAAGCAGTTGTGGACGTAACCGCAGGTGGTATCGTGACCGACAACCCTGCAGTTGCGACGACCGTCGACTCTACAAATTGTGCCACCACCTCTGAAGGAGTAAGCGTTGGAGGTGGTAACGACACAATCTCCGGAGTCGTCGTCTGTAGTGTAGTGGATGGGATGCCGACGGCTGATGTAGCCACCACAGGAACATCTGCGGCGCTTGTAACCTGTACAGAAGTAGGAACGATTGACATACCAGACAGTGCGGATGGAGCAAAACGTATAACACCTGAAGTCTCTCCAGCTCCCATACCAGCACCTGTCCTTTCACGTCTCGAACGTCTGATCAACTTGTGTATGTCCTCCTCTTCTTCCTCTGACTCACTATCATCCACCGTCCTCTTCCTCTTCCCCAACGTCCTCTCACGTGTCACCAACATCCTCCTCGCTTCATCCATCACATCGTCAAGATCTGAGTCAGCCACAGTCGTAGCTGCTCTAGTTACACTATCATAACGTGCATGAGGAAGCGCCACTGATCTAGTAGGAACCCCTTCCGTCTCTGGGTATCGCCCAATGGACCAGAATAGCCCATTCTTATAAATGCTCCATCACGAAACGGAGCCACAAACTCCGTAGGGTCGTTCCGAGTCTCCTCTCCAAATCGTAACGCCACCCGTATCTGTTCAGATGAGAACTGAACTTCTTGATTATTGACTGTTGCTCTCATGACCGGGGGCTCAACACGACAATCATACTCCACCGTCTGCCAGAAGTCCTCGATATTGGGTAAGGATATCGGCAGTGTCGTCGTGATTGCGTGGAATATCCTCGAGCGTAGGAGGAATGTGATTATCTCGCGATAATCCTCCACACCACTCGCTTCCGGGTCTAAGGTGATGAACATGTTGTGACCCGGGAAGAATTGCCTCTGATTGTCTCCTCCGTCATCTCCTCCAGCACCTCCAGCACCGGCAACAACAGCCATATCTGCAACAAACGAACCAAGTTAGATAAACATTAAAGCATAACACAAGTTCGCGTGTTACCATGAGCGAAGTTGTGATAAAGACTGTATAGGCGAAGTTAAAGTTTGGGCGAAGTTGGGAACAACTTCACTTCAGCTTTAAGTTCGTCTAAAAATTATTAAGTTAAAAAGGTTCCAGGCGAAGTTAAAGTTGGGGCGAAGTTGGGAACAACTTCGCCCCATCTTTAAGTTCGCCTCACCACAACATCGCCTCAGGCGAATTTAAGTTTCAGGCGAAGTTGAGCATTAGGCGAAGTTACGGATAACTTCGCCTCAGGCGAATTTAAGCTCCAGGCGAATCTGAAACGGCGACAGTAAAGTTAATCGAAATCCGGAAAACCGGTGTTTCGATTAACTTTGACTATTTAGGAGGCTCAAACACATGACATTAATGATAACTAAACGACCAGGTTGTACATGAACACGTAAAACAAGTTTTGAAAGTCCGATTTGAGTGTCCGACGGTTCGAGGTTCATAATCGGGTCGAAACGACCACTGATTTTCATGGAAGAACAAAGATTATACAATGTATTGGCATCACGAACCTTGAAACGTAACGGAAACTGAGAAAAAGAACTAGAAATCGGAAAAACGACAAGTTCGCCGGAATATCGGAGTAAGTTCGCTGTGGTTTACGAGGATAAGTTCGCTGAAATTCAAATAATGAACTGTTGACCCTTGAAAATCCTTATATAGGGGCGAAGTTATACAGGCGAAGTTACGGATAACTTCGCCTAGGCGAAGTTATCCACAACTTCGCCTGTTCAATAACATCGCCTATATTTACAAAATTTATCCTTATAAGTTTAACAGTTTTCCAATTAAGTTATAAAACTTTCCTTTAAGAACTAAATGACACGTTCAAGTCCAAGTAACCCGTTATAAACAAATACAACTACAGAAAAAGAAACCTTTAAACAATTTAAGTATAATGGATCAAATTTTAGTCTCGATAGGGACTGCTACGTTTTAGAAAAGATCCGAACAGGAATCATACTAAGTATGTGACTGTCACATAGATCCGTGTTTAGCTGTATTATGACATAAGGAAACAGGGTGTAAGCAGGTAATATACTTAAGATGGTTTTCATCGTTTCTGTGATACGAGTTAGGTTCAATGAAGCCTCAAAATTTAAGTGAGCAACAACTCAGAAATATGATGCCTCCTATCTATCCTCAAAGCGTATTTGGCTTTCCCCAAGTCACCCCAACTTGACTTCGACCCATAGTGTCTGATTAAGTTGTAAGTACTCTTCATCTGGTTCCCGTTCTTCTTCTTACTCTAAGATTGAGAAGTCTTGACACTTTCGTCTCTAGAATGTTTCAATACTCACAATTTTTTTTTTTTTTAACTCAAAAATTTACATAGACTTCAGAGTAGTAAATAACTGCAAGTCCCGAATCTGGATCACTGCAGTTTCTTGAAACGCTATCTTCACGGGAATCAGACCACCCATGGGCTCGTGTATGACTAGCTAATTGCTTTTCTGCCTATCACTTGGAAAGATAAAAATGAAGACAAGCAAAACTCTTAAGGAGTTTCCACGTAAAATCAAGTAAATTTAGTTTGTATCACGTCTACTTTTACGCACCATAAAAAGTTACCATGACATACAATGACTGTCCTAAAGCCTTTTAAGCCTAATAACCTCACCAGTTAAGCACACAAAGTTAGTATATCTATCATTTTCCAAGGTTGGATCAATTTTCCATTTATCATAGCAAACGTACTTCTTACGAAGTAGTAGACTTGAAAAATAATTTCATTTCCCTTTTTTTAAAAATTTTAACATTAATCGCCCCGACCAAAACAACGTCTTCAGGTAAACGGCTCTCCCGAAGATCCAATGGATCAGCTGGACCGACCACATACTAGTATGTGTCCTTATAACTAAGTATGATCGACTAATTTTAAGCGAAAGAATGAAAACTCATCATAAACCGCCCCGGTCACAATCAGTAATCTGGTTAATGGCTATCCTCAAAATTTACAAGTAGAAAATGAGGACCAAAACATATCCGAAGACAAGTCCTTCAAACTGATGTAACCGACATATTTTTAAGCGATAGTGACCCCTTCTTCTTCTCTTTTTTTTTTTTTTTTTTTAAATATTACAAGAAAAGCATGGTTACTCGGGATTGATCATCCCATTTAGCTCGATAAGGTTTTGAAATCTTGTTTTATCAAACGCTTTAGTATAAAGATCAGCGAAATTATCAAGCGTATCCACCTTTTCAAGCACTATCAGTTTCTTCTCAGCACAATCCCGTATGAAATGATAACGTATGTCAATATGTTTAGTTTTACTATGTTTCACGGGTTGTTAGTTACTGAGATAGCAGCTGTGTTATCAATGCAAATAGGAGTAAGTAAGAAATTCAGACCATAGTCGCGCAACTGTTGTTGTATCCAAAGAACCTGGGAGCAGCAGTTGGATGCTGCCATGTATTCTGCTTCACAGGTTGAAATTGCGACCGAAGTCTGTTTCTTGCATTGCCACGACACCAACCTGCCACCAAGAAACTGACATCCTCCTGTTGTTGACTTCCGACTCTGATTGCACCCACCATAATCAGAGTCTGTGTAGGCGACTAGCTCCAAGTCTCCTCCTCTCGGGTACCACAACCCCAGCTTCGGTTTGCCCTTGAGATACCGCAAGAGCCTCTTCACACCTTTCATGTGAGATTCCTTTGGGTTTGCCTGAAAACGAGCACAAAGACAAACAGCAAACATTATATCAGGCCTAGAAGCAGTTAAGTACATTAAAGAACCTATAATAGCCCGATACTGAGTTGGTTCCACATCTGCATCACCGTCTGACTCAGCACCCAATTTGTGATTGACGCAGAGAGGAGTGTCGAATGGAGTGCTGTCCTCCATCTTGAATCGTTTGAGCACATCATGGACATACTTGGTCTGATGAATGAACATCCCATCCTTCTTCTGATCAACCTGCAATCCTAAAAAGAAAGTTAGTTCACCCATAGCACTCATTTCAAACCTTTTCTTCATAACGTCCTCAAACTCCTGACACATGGAGACTTTAGATGCAGCAAAGATAATGTCATCTATGTAGACTTGCACCAGCAGGAAGTCGCTTCCTTCTCTCTTAACGAACAACGTGCTATCAATTTTCCCTCTTTCAAACCCATTTTCAAGCAAGTAGTCTGATAAAGTTGAATACCAGGCACGAGGTGCCTGATGTAGTCCATACAATGCCTTGCTCAACTTGTACACGTGATCAGGAAAGTCTGGGTCAGGAAAACCCGGAGGCTGCTCAACATACACAACCTCATCAACTTTCCCATTCAGAAACGCACTCTTCACATCCAACTAAAATACCTTCATCTTTTTATATGCAGCAAACGCCAAAAACAATCTAATGGCTTCCAACCTTGCGACAGAAGCGAACACTTCATTATAATCAATCCCCTCTTGTTGATTGAATCCTTTCACAACTAGCCTCGCCTTGTTTCTTATGATAATCCCTTTCTCATATCTCTTGCACTTAAACACCCATTTTGTGCCAATCGCATGCACATGCTTTGGTTTTTCAACCAAATCCCAAACTTCCATTTTCTTGAACTGAGCCAACTCTTCTTGCATGGCTTCGACCCACGAGCTGTCCTTTAAAGCCATTTGATAATTTTTTGGTTCAATCTGGCTGATAAAGCAGGTGTACAAGCATTCGTTGATTATTCCTGTCTCCTTAATGCTTGTGTAAACACAGGTGTGCTCATCCAAGCTACGTCTTGTTTGTACACCGGAGGACACATCACCAATCACATTCTCCAAAGGGTGATCTTTATGAATTCTCGTGGTCGGAACAGAACCGACATGCAAATTGTCTTCCAAGTTAGAAGAGAGCTCGTCAATGGTTGTTTCATGCTGAGAGTGAAAAGGATTGATAAATTCTTCTTCAGTTGAGGCAGCAGGGGTATCGATAGTATTTGATGAGGAAGGTTGACATTTATCAATCAGCTGTCTTTGCAATAGATTTTCTTCCTCATCAAGGATCATCTTCGTTGCAACTCTTTCTTCTTCTTCAGAGATATCTAAATCCGGTATGTTAAAAGACTTAAAAAGTTTAACATAGTCGAAAAACTCCGCAGGTCCGTTGCTTGGTTTTGGCGGTTGGTAACTTGTGATATCTGTGTTACACACCACCTCAATCTTGCTTGTCGATGTATTGAAGACACGTCTATTGGGAGTCCCAACAACATAACCGACTAAGATTCCTTCATCGGCTACTTCACCAAATTTAGAATTTGTCTTCAAAATCGAACAAGGGGACCCGAATGGTTCTAGACCACTCAAGTTGGGCTTTCTTCCATGCATAAGCTCATAACATGTCTTACCCAGTCTTTTAACAGTTAAGACTCTATTCAGAACATAACAGGCTGTAGCAACAGCTTCAGCCCAAAACACCACAAGAAGCTTTGAATCAGCCAGCATAGTTCTGGCTCCTTCAATTAACGTTCGGTTCTTCCTTTCAGCCACTCCATTCTGTTGCGGTGTATAAGGAGTGCTGTAATGGTGTTCAATCCCTCTCTGAAGACAGAAGATCTCCATCTCAAAATTCTTGAACTCTGTTCCATTGTCACTTCTGATGAACTTAACCCTTTTATCCATAACGTTCTCAACTTTGGTAATCAAATTCTTCACCATCTGAGCCGTTTCATCTTTTGATTTCAGGAAATATACCCACAAGTATCGTGAGTAGTCATCAGTGATCACCAAGCAGTATGAAGTACCTCCTAGACTTTTTGCATACACGGGATCGAAAAGATCCATGTGAAGCAATTCTAGAGTACTGGCAATTGTATTTACTTTCTTGGTGAGATGGGATTTCTTGTGCTGCTTTCCCTTCTTGCATGCTATACATTTATCTTCAAAATTGAAATTTTTCAAGGGAACGCCCAGCGCAAGCCCATTCTTGACAATGTGGTTCATCTTCCGAAGATGAATGTGTCCCATTCTCCTATGCCACAATTCGGACTCTGTTTCACTCGCTTTTGTCATAAGGCATGAATCTGCCGTGGCCATTTCAGTTGATCTCGTATCCATAGTGTACGTATTTCTTTCACGTGGAGCCTTCATTAAAATCCACTCCTCAGGTATCTGAAAACCTGGTTTCAACACAATCGCCTCGTTCTTTGTAAAATGAACGGTGTACTCCTTATCACAAATCTGCGACACACTTAGCAGATTGTATTTCAATTCTTCTACAAAGTTGACATTCTCCAACGTCATCTTTCCGTTCGACACCGTTCCCTTTCCAGTAATATTGCCTCCACTTTCTCCGGCAAAACTTACTCTCCCTCCTTGAACAGGTTTCAAATCGTGTAACAAATATTTGTTACCCGTCATGTGCCGGGAACAGCCGCTATCTACAACCCAAAGATTGTTGGCAGCCCTGTTCAACTGTTCCTGCACAATAAAGCAAAAGATTAGAATTTAGGGACCCAAGACCAATTGGTCTTGGATCTATACATCCCAAACTTTGGCTTTCCAAAGTTAGTATCTCGATAACTCTTGTAAGTCCCATTATGATATCTTATTGAAGATTGATTGTAAGGCCTTCCAAACCTTTGAGAATTGAAAGTATTATAGCTTGTGGTTTGGTTATTAGAAGTGTAAAACTGAGATTTGTTTCTATGAAAACCTGAATTATTCACATTTTTGAATTTTGAACAGTTTTCATATTTAGCAGTATGATAATTATCATTAGGTTTATTCTCAGCTTTAGTAGGCCTTACACCTCTGAATCGCTGCTTCAGAGGGCAATTTGCAACAAGATGTCCTAATTGATTACATCTAAAACAACACCTATGCTCAACTTTTTTATCAACCGGTGTTTTAGATGTAGAGGCTATATTACCGCCAGTTCGTCTCACATATGGTGGGACGTACGGGTTTAGTGGAGTACTCTTTTTATTCGTTTTATCTTTTTCTCCACTCTTGGGTAACACAACCTCCTCTTTTGCCTTACCAGACTCGGATGACTTATCCGAATCTGATGAGACTGGACTTTGAACAGAAATTTCAACACTTGAAACAGGCGAACTTGTTTCGCCTCTTCTAACATTTGGTTCTTTAACAGTTACTTTAATTGGCACTGTCTGAGCAACCTCAAAATCAACAGATTTCTGAACACTAGGGTTAAAAGTGTAATTGTGATTGTATGGTGGTGGAACCTCATGATAACCGATTCCTCCTCTCTTAGTAGAGGAACCTTGATCACTAACAAGGTGATCAAGAATAGCAGAAGAATTTCTGAACTGCTCCAGTTTTCGATTTAGTTCCACCACTTTCACCTAGTGGTCAGCAATCTGTTTTTCTCTCTCAGCAATTAGTTTGGTCTTTTCTTCCAAAACCTCATAACTTAAATCTATCACTTCAATTTTTTCAGCAAGTTTAGTTTTTAAACTTTTAACATCCTTTTCACAAGCTTTTATTTTAATTTTATAGTTATTTTCTCTTGATTTAATAAAGTGATGATCTTCTTTTATGGTTTTAAATTCAGCATCCAACCTAACATACTGATCAGTTATGGTAGCTAGTTGCTCAGACAAGTTCTCACATTTTGAACATATAGGTTTAGAACATACCTCGGAGAGCTGGTCATTGTCATTTGCCATAAGAGCTTTTTCTTCTTTGGTAGCCCTCTCACTTTCTTCAGTTTCAACCTTTGCCAAATTTGCCTGCTCAAAAGTTTCTTTAGAAAGCAGGTTCCAGTTGTATTCACCATCTCCTCTGGAAATCATGGCACTGTAATCTCTTCTTCCCTCATTGTGCTGTGTAGACTTTCCTTGACTTCGTTCTACAAGCTCATTCCTACATTCTTTTGCGAAGTGACCATTTTGTTGACAATTGTAGCACCTTGCCTTTGACTTGTCGAACCCTGGTCGTCCTCCGACAAACTTTCTACCGGTCTTATTCATAAACCTCTTCACCCTCCTTACAATCATGGCCATCTGCCATTGTAGATCCATTTCTTCCATATCGTCAGCATCAATCTGATCGTAATCTTCATCCAACATAGCTGGATCAACAATCTTCCCTTGAATATAGTTCTCATAGGAAGCAATGAAAGAAGCATAGAGGCCAAACTGCTCTTCAGCAGACTTGACACTCATAGGCATCTTGGAGTAGTTGTTGCTGGGAGCACTTGAAGAGCAACTACTCTTGCTTGCCTGGGGTTGAGAACCACTAGATCCAGCTGCTACATAGCAAACATCCCCATTTGTGTTAACTGACACATGCCCCTCATGTGATGAGTTGGGGCCCGACTCTCCCTTCGAGTAGTAAGCAGCCGATTCAGTCTTTGATCCTGAGCTAGTGTTGACTTTAGCTTCATACATACTTGGATCTTGAACCTGATCCATAGATGTCTCCTTTCTTACCATGTTAAGCTCAAAGGTCCTGAGCTTGTTGACTGTCGTTTCGAGATCATAAGTGGGAAAGTCCTTTTCTTCCCTCATCAGCACAGTGTACATCTCCCATTTTGGTGGGAGAGCATCCAGAAGCTTCTCAACTATTTCTTCTTCTCGGTAGGAAATAGAATAGTTGCTCAATTCAATCATCAGATGATAAAATCGAGTGATGATATCATCTAATGATTCATTCTTCAAATACTTGAAGACTGAGAACTGGGTCTTGAGCAGTTTTATTTTTGAAGCCCGGATTCCTACATTTCCTTCAAATCTGCTCTCAAGGGCTTCCCAAAGCTCCCTTGCTGAAGTGTACTTCCTAAATGTATGAAGGATCTCCTGTGGAAGAGCCATGGTAATAGCAGCATGAGCCTTGCTCTCAGCCTCATACATCTTCTTCTCTTCTTCTTCCATTTTACTATACTTCTTGATTTGGTCACGACCTTCATACTCCATAATTGGTGGAATATAACCATCCTGGATGCATACCCACATCTTCGCATCCTGGTATTTGACGTACTGTATGAACCGATCCTTCCATGCAACGAAATCGGTTCCCTTCAGCAATCTTGGGGCCTTGGTAGCCGACCCTGCTTCAACTTCCATCTTCACTAACTCAGAGATGTTGATCGACGACATCTTTTCCGAAAAGTAAGAAACCTGTAAAGTAAATTTTTTTTTTTTTAAGTATTGTAGGCGAAGTTACGGATAACTTCGCTTGAACAGGCGAAGTTGTAGAGAACTTCGCTGAAGAACTTCGCTGCTAACTCTGCTGATTAACTTCGCTGATTCTTAACTTCGCTTAAGGTAAGCGAACTTAGGAATGAGGCGAAGTTGTAGATAACTTCGCTGATACAGGCGAACTTGAGAAGGTAGGCGAAGTTGTGGATAACTTCGCTTAACCTTATATCTTCGCCGAAACCCTACGTACTGTGACGGCAACTTCGCCTGATGAACACGAACGTTTTTGAAGATCTGGAATCTGGATTTAACAAGGTTTTTGATGGTGCAAAGGCTTGAATACTGTGGTAGTAGGTAAGATTGACTTAGAAACACGAAAACACGTCCCGCGAATAGTCGAAACGGGAAGAAATCTATACCCGCGTGAATATCCCGAACCTCACAATCGAGCAAATGCTCTGATACCAATTGTAGGTTCCCTGGACGGATCGCACGAGATATCGCGGTCTACTCAGGTGCGGAATCCCTGCGTAGATCGTTACGAGTATAGAACACAAACACACGAATACACGAAACACGTTATATATTATAACCGAACTCACGTGATGTAAATATCACTGTTACAAAACACACGTTACCGAACAAACTCGATTCACTGAACAACTCACTAACTGATTTTTCTAAACCAGCCGTAACCTATCAATATAAATACACGACAACTTCGCCTGATATGTTCAGGCGAAGTTGTCCATAACTTCGCTTGTTCAACAAGTTCGCCTAGGCAAACTTGTTGACAACTTCGCTTGTACAAAAACATAAATAACATTACAGACTCGATTACAGACACTAGACTATGAACTACTGACATTTATGCACCAACAACAGTTGTAATCTTATTATTATAAATATGAGCTGATAGTAACGATAGGTCACACACAACTCACTTGTTTAGCTGCTAGTACTCCTTGTATCACTTAGCTCACGTTTACTAATCAGCTCCAACCTTTGTAATCACCAGTTTTGTTATTAATAATATCGACGGCGATAGTTTTCACCGTCCGGGGGGTTTTTGTGCCGGAGATCATAATAATCAAGCATAATTCGACCAAAAGTTAAGTTCATAATCTTTAACCGAAGAGATTCGACTAAATATTACGTTGCAAACTCTTGACCGAAACGAAGATTATCATAATCAAGGGTTTTTTCCCTCGTAATCATATCTTTGTGTTCGATATCACAATCATTAAGCACCTCGCCTCACGCACTAATTTGATCAAAAGTTAGTTTGTTAATTTTTGACCGAAACAATTACTATCATCATCATTACTATTATTATCATTATTATTACTACTGCTACAGCTACTTTAACTATTTTTGCTTCTGCTCCTACTCCTACTCCTCCTGCTCTTGCAGCTGCTACTACTACTACTACTACTGTTACTACTATTTATCCGAGGTTAAATGAAATTTTTAAATAAAGTAAAATCTTTTGCTTCAATCAAGTCCTAAGCCTGTGGGGCTATCACTATAACAGTTCTATAAAAAATAGTCATTTTATTTGGCAATTCTTTATAAAGTTTTCATAAAACGCCGCAAAAAAAAAAAACCTTTTATATATTTGCATTAAAAATTTCAAAAATTTTTACAAGCTATACTTTTTACTAAGGACTTTCATTTATCATAAAAAATTTTAACTTGAGTTGCAAAAGCATCATGTTTTGCAATCGATTTTCACCTATTTAAAACGAATCTCGAAAATCATTTTCTTTTCTTTTCGTCAACGCCAATGAGTTTTAGTCAAGAAATCATGGCACCGCCCCACCTTAGCCTTAATACCTTAAACCCACCTACCTTCGAGAAGACAAGCATCACAAGTTGCTTCTCATTTTTCTATCCTTCTTTTTCATGTATTCTTTTATTTTTATTTTTGGATGTAATTGAAATATTTGTATGTATATGATTTTTTCAAAAGTTGTTTATGAATTGGCTAGTTATTGATTGATAATCCATTTTCGTTTGTATTTACTCCCAACTACGAAACACAGGTATATACATCATTTATAGTTGCATTATTGAATCGTTTATAGTTGCATTATTGAATCGTTTTATTTTTATTTTACAATCTCGCGGTCTGTAACCGGTTTCCTATAAACATAATCGTTTAGTAGAAATTGGGACTATGAACATGTTAGTGTACATAATTATCTAATAGAAACCGTTTTCCTACATTGACTTTCTATGACCGGTTAACTCTGAATGAATTCATTTACTTAAAACTGGGGCTATGTTTATAGCTATCTAATAGAAGTCACGTGTACATGTTGAGATTATAATTATTTTTACACGAATTGTCTTAGTTATTTTTTTAACTCTCTTTTCGCTCAATGTTTCTTCGAATCATCTTGTTATTATCAATTTGAGGCCATTTTTTTACTTTGATCTCGAAGTTTTAATTATTTTTTTGTTATACTTAATCACAATGTCGCCTTTATTCACATTAATATTTTATTTTATTTGAAATTTTCATTTGTTTAACGTGTCATTATTGACTCAAAGAACTTAATATGTTTTGATATTTTGACATCAAAGTTTCGTCTATCTATTTTTTCTTGAACCCAACGGTTTAACGATTTACGTGTTTATATTTTGTTAGCTTAATGTTACATCTATTTAACATGTTATTCTCAACTCCAATGTCTCATCTAATTATCGCAATGTTCATGATCTTGATGTTTTCATTCATTATTCTTATTAATTTATGCTACTCTAGAATCTCGCTTACTTCGCTTTAAACTTCAATAACATTGTTTATTTTATTTAAACTTCAATGGTTTTATTAATTTAGTTTGACCTAATAATTTCGCGTTATCTTTGACCACAATGGTTTGTTCATATAATTTTGATTTTTTATAGTTCATTGTTCTTGATTTCCAAGTTTTTATATAAGAATTTATTTTATTTATTGCTTATATCTTAAAACCCACACAATGGGACATATTATGTGGACCATTCGACGATAAAGGTAATTACGTGTAACATCCTACTTTTGATAATAAAATGAAAAGGATTACGTTTATTTAAAAGCGTGTTAATATTTAATTAGGTTAAAAGAGTGTGGGCTTGGTTAATGAAAGATTGAATAAGAGATGGTCATGGGCCTTAGGTCCATGGGCTTGAGAGGGTATAAATACTTCTTAAACCTCCCTAAAACCCTAAAATCTCACATTCTTATCCATAAGTTTATTTACACACTCAAAAACACACACAAGCACTCCTAAAACCCTACATGTAACATTTCCAAAATTTCCAAAACATATGATGGGTTCATCCCACATATAAAATAAGAAAATGGAAATACCCTACTTCAAATAAATGAAAAGATGGGTTCATCCCACATTGAAATATGGAAAAATATGGAATTTCCCACATGGGTATAAATATGGAAGGGAATTTGATCCCACATGGAAACTTGAAAGAAAATGAGAGCTCTTTATAAGGAAATGAATTTCCATAATAATAATCTTATATGATAAGTCACTCTCAAGTGGTCCTAGCGGAGGGTGCGTAAGCACCCAACGCGCACGGGCTCGGGCGAAGTGCGATGGGCGCAATGTGGCGATTTGATGGCGCACTTTGCACTTCGCACGCTCGCATCGCCACGAGCCGCTATAGGGCCGCCTTAGTATTTTTGTGGAAAATTAAAATTTTTAGAAATCCACCTATCGCGATACACGATAGAGTTAGTTAGCCTCATCGCGTTACGCGATGACGTGTAGCTTAAGTGACCATCACGATACGCAATGGACTCCCAAACTGACCCGTCGCGATACGCGACGTGGAAGTTACGCAGACTTGCCAAGTCACCTGACACGCGTCAGAAAGGGGGATGACTCATCAACCTATCGCGATACGCGATGCCCGCTTATTAAACCCATCGCGATACGCGATGGGTTAGAAAATCAGCTAAAAAAGGTGGCATAATCAGCCTTCATTTCCTACTCATAATTTTCTTTCTCTCTCAAATTTTCTTAAGGATGTTGGTATAATAACCGAGTGTTCGTAACGATATCCTATCCGATCAAAAGAAGCTTTTTATACACGAATCCAAAAGCTCTACCTTAATAAGGTAAGATATTGTGCTATCATGCAAAGTTTCTAACCTCTTGATTATCATTATGATTATGGGTTTATATTAACTTAGCTATACTACATGGTATTTAACCTAGGTGCTTAATACCAGGAAGCTCATAAACCGCAAACTTACAAGGTGAGACATTGGAGTTTTTGTACCACTCACATTTGCGTGAGACAACTGATTTTTCGACACTGTCATGATGATTTCATAACCTACAAAACGCATGGCATATGGTCTAAATGTTTTCAAATATATTTTTAAATACATTACAGTGATTAAGTCTCTGTAGACTTACGGGATGGTTACTACTGGTATTGTGGGGTTTTGTATACAAGGCTTGCCTACTAGGCTATTACACGTTACTTATTGGACAAGTGTTAGCCAATAAGTAATATGCCCACAGTCATAGATACGGTCGAGTGACAAGTACCTTTCGGTAATTTGTAAGCAGGCAGATGTAAAAACATCTTAATACTGTAATTGTAAATGTGTCATTATAAATGAATGTACTCATCAGTATTTTCCGCTGATCAAAAATATTTAAAACATTTTTCAGGTGAGATGATAAAGATAAAGGAATGGTGCCCGTGGGCCTTCCAGCTTAAATAAGTGGCTTATCACCAGAATAAAGAAACATGTTTTTTTGTTGTAAAATAGGGTATATCCCTATAAAAAGTTAGTAAGGATATAAATAGGTTTTATCCAACCAGATGAAATAAAAATCATGGTGTTTTACACTCTGATAATTTTTCCTAACTACGGCCCTGATGAATTTTCCGCTGCTAAATAATAAACACCGATACCACCACTGGAGTTCATGGCTCCCCTCCCGGGATATGGGTTCGGGGGCTGTGACAAAAGTTGTATCAGAGCCACTGGTTTAAGCAACATTGGTATTTTGATAATACATATTCTTAAACATAAGAGTTAGGAAATCAACATGTTTACTTCTTTGTTAATTATACGGATAAGATTCTAGCCATAAATATTATATAGTTTATTTTAGATTTCGTTATTAGTTTTAATTAATAGCATAAGTAACTTAATAGAAGCATTCCAAAAATCTATCCATTACCAACATGAGTATGGAAATAGTAAACCCAACAGATAAAAAATTAAATATACACAAATGAACCCATGGTATTTCAAAAATCAAACACATTCAAAACCAACCTTAGAAAAAGAAAATACTTAGAATAGCTATGAAATATAAAAGGAGAAAGAGACAAGAAATTTGTGTAACACAATTACAGCCAGAACCACAACTCACAACCACATGGAGCTGCATAGAAACCCATCAAAATAGATAAATAAATGTTTAAATGAGTGTGAAATATTCCAAATGGAAAACGATAATAAGCAACGTAGGGACGTCTATCAACCCTCCAGCCCACAATCAAAAAGTTGAAAACCAAGAAGTTGATATTTTCCCGACGAACAATCAAACCCAGGCCGGTTAGAAGAATGATGAATAAATGATTGGCAGTTCCACATCCCTATGCACACCTTGTCAACCCTTAAACTCCAAACAACCCATTTCTTAAGTTGGAATAAACACAACTAATCTCTAGCAAGTATACTTAAGGGAACATGTGGGGCTAATACTCAAGATATAAGATTTCAAACAATACGGAGATAAAGATCTGACGGCAATCGACTAATGGATATTAAGAAAAGTTTTACTTAGAATTACTACGATCGAAAATCATACATCTAAAAGAACCACTAAAACATATTATAATTTGCTTTTTGGTATAGGTAAAATATACAAAATGTAAACAAAAGTAAAAGTCGCAATGATCAAAAATTTTAAGTTTATATGCCAATTTGATATTCATAAGAGAAGATAGAGTTATTAGGTTCTAAGCAAATTTACTTTCAATGAATCTGACTGGATTCAATAGATTGGTTAGCAGCTAATCATGATCAAATCCTATGTAATAAGAATTATGTTGAGATTTGTACACTAATATGAGAGATTATTATAATTTCATGGATACAAGGTTTCTAAAAAAGCAATAAAGGAAGTAAGGAATAGTATATGATTTATGTAATTCCGATAGTATCAAAATATGCTGATCTCTTTCCAAAAGATTTACCTGGACAATAACCAGATCGAGAAATTAAAATTTAGAATACCAGAAGTAGCGCCAGTTGCTAAAGCACCTTATCGTTAAGCACCAACAAAAATTCTAGAATTAAAGAAGCAATTAGACGAATTGCTAGAAAAAATGATTTATAAGACTAAGCTCATCACCTTGAGAAGCATCAGTGTTGTTAAAGTTGAATCGATGATATATGTATCGATTATAAAAAACTAAATAAGGTCACAATTAAGAATCGGTATTCCTTACCAAAAACTGATGATCTAATTTTGATCAAACCTTAAGGAGCTCGATAATTTTCTAAAATTCTAAAATCGATTAACGTTCAGGATACAATCAATTAAGGAAAAAAAAGATTAATGACTTCTAGTAACGTTATTCCTTGACAAGTGAAAATCTATACAAACACAAACAACTAAGCAAAATTAAACCAAGCTAATCGGTATCGGTAATTAAAGATTAAAACAACTAACCAAGTCAACCGCAATATAACAAAGAAAGATTAAGAAGGTATATAAAATATTAGGGAAGAAGATATTCTTAAGAAGCATTGTTGATAATGTGATGCTCAAGGTCTCGCCTTGGATGGGAATTATTAGTTTCAGGAAGAGAGGAAAGCTGAGTCCTAGGTACATTGGACTGTTTAAGATCGTAGATCGCGTGGGTGACGTGGCTTACCAACTAGATTTACCCGAAGAGTTAGAATTTCTACTTTCCAAGTTTCTCATTTGAGAAAATGCCTAGCCGATGACACATCTCATGTGCCATTAGTAGACATTGAGGTTGACGAACAGTTGAACTACATTGAGCAACCTATAGAGATAGTTGACCGCAAGGAAAAGCAACTTCGTCATAAAGTTATCCCGTTGGTAAAAGTGATATGGAATCATCGTAAGGGATCGGATGCCACTTGGTAAGTTGAGGAAGAGATGCGCAAATTTTACCCTGAATTTTTTAATTAATAGTCCTGAAACCTCTTTAAGGGGGGGAAGACTTGTAACATCCTAATTTTGATAATAAATTAAAAGGATTACGTTTATTTAAAAGTGTGTTAATATTTAATTAAGTTAACAGAGTGTGGGCTTGGTTAGTGAAAGATGGAATAAGAGATGGTCATGGGCCTTAGGTCCACGGGCTTGAGAGGGTATAAATACTCCTTAAACCTCCCTAAAACCCTAAAATCTCTCATTCTTATCGATAAGTTTCTTTACACACTCAAAAACACCCACAAACACTCCTTAAACCCTACGGCTCATACCCGAACCAAAGGAAGGAAGGTTTGTGTTAGATCTTTGATTATACAAGCAAGAACAAGTCCATAACGTACATTGAATATAATTGTAGCCTATAAAACGTAAAAGGTACGTGCTTTACGTACAAAGGTTGTGTTCTTAAGAACAGTTTTCCCTAAGATTTGGTACTAAGGAAAATCGGGTATTTTTATACCATAAAAATATAAACCTGATGATTACAAGTGGACTTAATGAACCCGTGAGTAAGAACGGTTCCTTTAAAAACCCTAGATCTAGCTAAAACGGGTTTGAAGTCAATAAAGGTTTAAACTTTATTAACAAACAAGCTAGATCTTGGTCTAGGATGGAAAGGAAAACGATTAGGAGGTGATATAACACTAAAATATGAGAAATGGTGTTAGTATATGAAGTGAAAATGAGAATAGAGGTGTTGATGCCCTAACAGTGGGTGTATTCGAATGAGAAATTTGCATTCGAATGCAAGTATTCAAACGAATGGCAATCAAATAGAAAGAAAAGAAATAAAGGAAAGAAATAAGGAATAGAGGATGAAACCTCTAATTCGAATAGGAGGAGCATTCGAATAGAATGGTTTGAACCAAACAGTGAAATCATTCGAATAAAAGAATGATTTGAATGGAGGATCCATTCGAATAAGAAGTGTGATTCGAATAGAAGGCTGATTCGAATGGAGGATCCATTCGAATGAAAAGTTAATTCGATTAGAATGGGTCTACTCGTTCAAAACCAAGAATTCGAATAGAAAGTCAATTCGAATGGGAAAGTCTATTCGCATGTAACATGCCATTCGAATAGACAGAGCATTCAAATATAAAACCTATTCGAATAGAAAAATCTATTCGAATGTAACATGCTATTCGAATGGACAGAGCATTCGAATAGAAAAGTTTATTAGAATAGAAAAATCTATTCGAATGTAACATGTCATTCGAATAGACAGAGCATTCGAATAAAAAATCCTATTCAAATGTAACCTGCCATTCGAATAGGCAGAGCATTCGAATAGGATATGCCATTCGATCAGAATGATCCAGACTTAGAAATTTCTGATGAAACTTAAATGATGTGTATAGGGTTAGTTAATTGATACGTATAATTGTCATACAGTTAGCCGAGCCCAGTTAAAGAAAGGAATTACTATAAATTCATAAAGGAACCATATTCAGGTGAGTTTCTAGCCCCACTTCCTTGTTATGTTTTCAGGGTTGTGTGCATACTCAGTGTGAACGTTAATACACTTACCTTAAATGGTAAGTGTATGCTATAATGGTTGATGTGATAGTATGTATGAATGTAATGAATGAATGCTTGTCGGTGCATGAATGATCTTAGGATATTGCACGTAACGACAGGGAAAGTAATGTGTGGTATGCTTAGTATGAAATATGTATGTATGAAAGTATGTAATGAAATGGGTATGTACGAAAGTATAATTACTTAAAAAATGGTATGTATGGTTATAGGATGGATGGAAGGTATGGTTAAAAAAAAGGGAACATGCCCTAATAATATCTGGGAATGTAGGGAACAGACCCTAATAATATCTGTGAATGTAGGGAACATACCCTAATAATATCTTCGAATGTAGGGAACAGACCCTAATAATATCTGCGAATGTAAAGAACAGGCCCTGATAATATCTGCGAGTGTATGGAACAGACTCTAATAATATCTGCGAAGGTTATAGGGCCGAATGCTCTTTAAAACGCATATGTATGAATGAAAGTATTTAAGTATGTAAGTATGAAAGAAAGAATGGAAGTACATATGTATGTAAGTATGAATGAAAGAATGAAAGTACGTATGTAGGTAAGTATCTAAGGAAAGATGAAGGTATGTATCTTCGGATACGTATTTATGTAAGGATGTGAATGTAATGTATGATGCCTGATTAACTAGAACTCGCTCAGCGTAGCTGACTTTTAGTATGCACGCGGGTGTGTAACATCCCGGAATTTCCAAGAATAATATTTTATATATTATTATTTATGATGGAAATGTTTACTTGAAGTAATAAAGAATTAATAACATAATAAAATGGAAGGTTGAGTAGGCTAATTAAATGGAATAAGTATGGACCGAAAAAGAGAGATGGGCCTTAGGTCCATGGGCTTAAGGGAGTATAACTACCCCTTAAACCCTAATCCTTTCCATTTTTATCCATCTCTACACCATAGCCTCCTTACACACTCAATACACACAAACACAAACCTCTTACCTACGGTCGTGAGCTAGGAAGGAGATCCAAGGCCGAACCGAACCTAGATCTTGGTAAATCTTGGGCATTCAAGCAAGATACAAGATTATAGTTCATAACCGATGTTAGTCGTGACCAAACAAACATTTAAATGTATGTTCTTTATCTTAAATATTACATTTTTTTGAATGGGTTGTCATGAAACTTAACCCTAGAGTAGATCGAGTATAGATGAGCCATAAAGTTACAAACTTGATGTTTAAAATGGACTTAACGAACTCTTGGATATATACGGCTCATAAGAAAACCCTAGATCTAGCCTAAGAATGTTTTAAACCCATAAAGGTTCAAACTTTAGGGCTAAACGGGGTGAGTCTTGGCCGAAAATGGAAACGGGAACGTTTAAGGGTTAATACTGAACCATAATAGGGTGTTAAGGTCATGAAACATAATGATAATGGTGATAAAAGACCAAATTGTTTCAGCTCGTTCGATTACATTGACCCATTCAATTACAATGTATCATTCTATTACAATTCTTGAATTCGATTACAATGTATCATTCAATTCAATTCATGAATTCGATTACAACGTATCATTTGATTACAATTCATGAATTTAATTACAATGTATTATTCAATTACAATTCATGAATTCGATTACAATGTATCATTCAATTACAATTCATGAATTCGATTACAATGTATCATTCAATTACATTTCATGAATTCAATTACAATGTACTCATTAATTACATAGGCACATTCAATTACAATGTACTCGTTCAATTACATGGGTACATTCAATTACAATGTACTCATTCAATTACATGGGGACATTCAATTACAATGTACTCATTCAATTACATGGGCACGTTCAATTACAATGTACTCATTCGATTACATGGGCATATTCAATTATAATGTACTCATTCGATTACATGGGCACATTCAATTACAATGTACTCATTCAATTACATGGGTACATTCAATTACAATGTACTCATTAGAATACATTGAAAGATTCGAATACAATGGACTCACTAGAATACATTGAAAGATTCAAATACAATGGAGTCATTAGAATACATGGAAAGATTCGAATACAATGGACTCATTAGAATACATTAAAATATTCGAATACAATATATTCATTAGAATACAATATGATCATTAGAATACAAGATGATCATTAGAATACATTATGATCATTAGAATACAATATGATCATTAGAATACAAATGTATTCTAATCATATACCATTCGAATACAAAGGTATTCTAATACAAGTTGAATGCTAACAAAGGTCTTCAAATCACATGCCATTAGAATACAAATGTATGCTAACACAAATGTATTAACCATTCGAATACAAGGTATTCAAATACAATGCTATTAGAATATACCAGATTTAACCATTTCTGGTGAAACCTGAATAATATGATTAGGACAAGTAATGATACATGTAATTAATGTACAGTTAGACGAGCACAGTTAAAGAGAGGAATAACAATTAACGGAGAACGTAACAGAACCCAGGTGATTTTCTAGCCCCACTTCCTTGTTATGTTTTCGGGGATGTGTGCATACTCAATGTGAGCGTTAATACACTTACCTTAAATGGTAAGTGTATGCAATGATGAATTATGTGATAGTGTGTATGAATGTTATGAATAAATGCTTGTCGGTGCGTGTACGATCTTCGGATATTGCACGTATCGTCAGGGAGTATGGTTGTTAGACGAATGATGTGAACCACGCCTAGAGTGTTCATATGCTACGATGTAATTATCGTATATGTGAGGTGTGTGTAAGCAGGTACATGAATGGTATGTGAGATCTACGTCCGGCATAGTAAGTTAGGATGACAAATCCCTCTAAACTACTATGGGACCTAGACTCGATATGTGATAGCGTAAATAAGGACAATGAGCCTTATTAGCGTTCTTTATATGGATATTATATAATTGAGCATGCGTTCCTTCAATGGAGTACCTTATATGGACAATGTATATGGTTCCTTCTACGGTTCAGGTATAGAGTTCCTTCTATGGATAAAGTATAGTGGTCCTTTTATCGAAAGTATATAGGGTCCCTTCTATGGGTAACGTTAAGGATCCTTCTATAGACAATATCTAGGGATCCTTTTATAGATAGTTTATATAGATCCTTCTATGGATGATACAGGTTGTTACTTCTATGAATGATAGTAAATTTTCTTCTAATAGATATTATGAAATGGTCCTCTTACGGATAATTATACAGTGTCAGGAATGAAGTTCGGTTTAAGTATGAATATGTATCTTCGGATACGTATACATGAAAGTATGAGAATGCATTGTATGTTGCCTGATTAACTAGAACTCACTCAGCATAGCTGACTTTTAATATGCACGAAGGTAAGTATGTTTAATAAGCTGGCATGAGGATGGCACATGGCATGGATTGAACGGCTGGCATCTGAAGATGGAAGAAATGATGTTTTATGTTATGTTTTAAAGAAAAGTCTGAATGTTTGTAACGAATGATTAAGTTAACATTTCCGCGAAATGTTTTAATTAACTCTGATTTGTAGAACTGTGTTTATGAGTAAATCCAACGTCCAATGTGAGGCACCGGGAACGGGGCCTTACAAGGTTAATAGGTTGAGGCAGCTCGCTTGATATGGACACATGGCATTGGACTGAAGACACTGGCATCTTAAGGAAAACGTTATGATGTTTATATACCTATGTTTTATTTTGAAAGACAAATTTGAAGGATGATAAGACAAGATTTTAAATGTTATGTAATATATATTTGGTTGAAGTTTTATATTCCGCGAAAGTTTTAATTAACTTTGATATTTAGAACTGTGTTTATGAGTAAATCCAACGTCCAATGTCGGGAACCGGGAGCGGGGCCTTACATTATGGGTCAACACGTAATTATCAAAGTCATCGTATGGAATACATAATAACTACGGCTATGTGCAGTAACTCGGAACCTGGAATGATTTTGGAAAACGAGACAAATGCAATATGATAATGGAATGGTGGATACGCCGATGGTACATCATGTATATAAGTGTCCTTATCAAATTTTCCATTTGTGGCGTCTTTCGGGCCTTTCAAGGATCGGTGTTATTCCATTTATTTAATTACGGATATAACTTTTTTTTAAACTTTTAACAACTCCATGTACTAGTTGTTTTCTTTTAAAATTTTATTTTTATTTTAATTTCGGGACAAAATTTCTAAAAATTGTGCATCTTGTAACATTTGTTAAATTTCTAAACTCAAAACCCGACCCGTTTAAAATTTCAGGTTTTTGTATTTAGTAAACTCTATTTTTAACTTATAATAATTTTATTCCATCTTTACCATCTTAATCCTAAACTCCATTTTATGTATTTTATACGTTAATTGCATTTTATTCTTGTCTTGGGTTATGTCACATGTTTTCATGTTTGATCTTTCATTTAACTCGTTTAACACTGTTTTAAATGATTTCAAAGGTGTTTCAACTCATTTCTTATGATAATAAACTTAGTTGAATATAATTTTACGTTCAAAGGTTTAAAACACTAAAACATGAACCGAATCTTCTAAGTCTTCAATTTTCGTTTATTATCTTGAATTTTATTTTGAACATAGAAATATTTTCTTGGGTTGCTCATCAAACTGAACTCATCTGGTTCAGCTCGCTTAAATGCATAGTTTGCTTTTTACTCGCTTACTTTAACATGTGAAATTTTCATAACCCCTTTTTTACATTTTACAATATTTTTTGGGTGTAGCATATCACGGATTCTATCTTGTTAGTTATGCGTTTGTTTACAAACTAATTCACATTTATCGTCCGTGTTAATATTATTCCCGCATATTGTTTATGATTATACGTGAATTATGTGCAACCTGTTTACTGTTTTTATTTGGAAGTTACGAAAATGCATACACATAGTGGGAGGGTTCTACGGGATGTACATGTGCCATCTAACGTTAGGACTTCTGTTGTTTACGTAAGGTGGTTCTCATTTCCCTGACTTATACGAATTAAGCTAAATGAACGGATGGAATGCACTATTTGATAACATTTACGTTATATTTGAATATTTATTTCATGAAGATAGTTGAATTGTGTCACACCCTAACCTACAGCATAAATTCCAGGGCGTGAACTGATTGCTCACAGCTCTCAAGGTACTATCATGCAATATTAACTATGACATATATATTAAATTTATTTAAATAATCATATACATCAAAGTAAACAAAGTACATAATTTAGAATTTAAGCAAGTAAAACAAAATCCAAAATCTAATTCTTGCATCTTCTTCTCTAGCATGTAACCCTAAGTTTCTTCAAATCAAGCATGAGAATCACATCACACGATAACCTGCATATGCGTTAAAAATACAATAGGTTTTGTCAACACTAGGTTGAGTGAGTATAACACCAGATTTAAGACACTATAATAATAAATAAAAGTGCAAATCGTTCCTGTGAGATAAACAGTTAAGGCATAGCACATACACAATCAATCAAACCATAAAGAAATGGCTTAACCAATTTCATATAAATGGGCATTGGTTACCAAGCAAGGACTAAACCATTGCCATAAAAATGGACATCGGTGCCGAAGATAGTCGTATGATCATACTATAAATGAGGAACGTCACCAAAATGCGTTCAAATAAAGCAAGTAATCAAATAGCAAGTTAGACAAACTGATATACATACAAGGATAAACAGTTGCGGTTGAATACTATATAATATAAAAATAGGTAGTTACGCATATGTCCCCAAAACATAAAATAAGTAAAATAGGGGAGTGAAATACTCACCTTAGCAAGAGATAATGACTTGTTTAAGAAAAAGAGATAGATCGAGCTTTTCGAGAAAATACTGACGAGAATCCTAATTATAATAATTGCGGAAATAAATATAATTTGAATAACATAGCTAATTAGATAAAGATTCGAGATTCGATGATCGGGTGCATTTTAACGAAAGTTTAATATTAAAAAGATTTATTACTATTTTATTAGTTTAAATAGTATATTTTAATTAATAAAACTCTTAAATGAATATTTATAAAATTTTGGATAGTTTATATAACTAGATTATCTATTTCAATCTAAAAACACGTTTAATATATTGAAGGTAATAGATAATAGATGATAATATTTATACAAACCATGATCTTTTATAAAATACTTAGACTATATTTCTAAATACGTAAATTTACGTGATATATTTTATATGTATATATTTTAGATTAAAAACCCTTTTATAAATTTTAAAACCCTTTACCTATATCTATATATATATATATGTGTGTGTGTGTGTGTGTGTGTGATGTTTAATTAAAGCTCGGAACATGAGTAGGTAAAGTGTCGGTTTATAAAAGCATCCACTAACTGTTGTATTTATAATAATAATTAAATGATTTAAAAAAATTATAAAATAAATAGACTTTTAAAAATAAAAATCCCAAAAATTTCGGCTGTCAGGACTTAAACCCAAGCCGGCAGCCGGTACACCAAACGCAACACGAACACCTAGCCAATTGAACTATCCAGCCAAGTGATTAAAACATAAGATCTAAAATTTATAAACAGACAGTCGTAGAAACAGCTGATTATATGAACCCTAGCAAATCCAATCGGCCAATACGTTAAACGTTTGGCCGATTAGACTTAGGATTATTGTTAAGCACTGAAAGACGATCCAAATCATATACTTAATTACCTATAACGATGAATATTGATGAATTAAATAGACCATACAGAGCCGGCCAAATGAGAAACATGAACACGATCCGGAATGTGTTATAATTGAATCTTTAAACGAGTATAGGCGGTTTGTTATAATATGTTATTACATATCAAAAAGATATTGATTTCCTAATTGCGATTGTCGGTAGGATGTTTATGGCAAGTATAAATAGGTTGTTGATTCAATATCCAAATTATTACGATAACATCCTACTTTTGATGAATATTATAACAGAAAATTTCATTCATTTAATAATGTGTTATTATCTAGTTTAGATAAATTAAATATTTGAGTGTGGGCTGGCACATTAAAAGATGGAATAAGGGATGGTTATGGGTCTTAGGTCCATGGGCATAAGGGTATATAAACCCCTTAAACCACCCTAAAACCGTCATTCTTATCTCTAAGCCTCCATACACTCTCAAAAACACACATAGACACCCTCCTTTATCTCGTACCAAGATCCAAAGGAAAAGAGCCAAGCTTGATGGTGTTAGAGCATCATGACGAGCAAGACATACATCAAGATTATATCGTGTTCATGAAACCGATTCGTTTAAGGTACGTTTTATAACAAAAACTTGTTTGTTTATGCTCGGATCTTTTAGTACCCCTAGATCGGTACAAATGATAAAGACAAGTTAAACGTGAGATTCTCGTTGAAAGTCGTTAACGTTTAATGGGTTAATTAATCAAATGATTAGTCGTATATATATCGATGAAATGCACCATTTAAACGTAATGTTTTGATTTTTGGTGGATTAGGGTTTGTAGGCGACATGTATACAAACTTATTGATACCAAATTTGTGTTGTTTCATCGCAATTTGAAGGATAATTGCAAATTGGTGCATGTTGACTTTTTTGTTCATATCGATTTGACTTTGACAACTGGAGTCAAAGATTGGATAATTTCAGATATCCATTCGTTATGATAAACAAATGGCTGGTCATTTGTTAAGCAATCATAGCGAATAAGATATATTCGTATGTTCTGGTAACGAATGAGCCTTCCATTCGTCCTATAGGAGTCATGAAGGATCTTACGCATTCGTTATCAATTCATTCGTCATGATGAAACAGCAAATCAACCTATTCGTTATAATATACACTCGTATGTTGTTGTAACGAATGAACCTATCATTCGTCTCAAAGATGTAACGAACGGACCTGTTCATTCGTTATTCATTCTTTCGCCCTGATGAGATAGCGAACCAAATCATTCATTATAACGAATGGAACCATCCGTCATAACGATTGAGATAGAGAATGAAGCTTAACCGGAATAAAACTATTACTTAAGTATTTTATGAGGAGTGGGTTTTTGATGAAATTTTAGTAAAAGGGCCCTGCCCCTTGGACCCTGCTAGGGGTTGCCGCCCCTAGACTCTGCTGCCAGGGGCGCTGCCCCCGGACCCCCGTTCGTTGAGGGTTATATTAAACTAGAAATACGATATGGGTAGTGATAGTTAATTGATACGTGTAATTTTAATACAGTTAACCGCCCCCAGTTAAAGAGAGGGGTAACCATTAACTCGGAAAGGAACCGAGCTCAGGTAAGTTTCCAGCCCCTTTTCCTTGTTGTGTTTTTGGGGATGTGTGCATACTTGATGTGATTAGTTAATACACTTACCTTAAGTGGTAAATGTATGATATGTGATTGTTTTATAAGTGATGTATGAATGGTATTTGAATGCTATAGAAAGGATTAGAAGTATGCAGTTTGCAAAAAGCGCCAGTCGGTTGGTGGCGTGGGGACTAGTGATTAATCGGGATTAGTCGAGATTAATCGGGATTAATCGAATCGGACTTTAATGTATATTTTTCAGTTTTATACATACACACACACATTTTTATATGTAATTTTCAGTTTTAGCCATACACAAACCTATTTTGGCCCGAAATTGGCTGGAATCTCGCTGGAAACCACTAGTTTTTGTTGCAATCTTGCTGTAACATTCGTCAATTTTCGGACCCGAAAACCCGACTCGTTTAAATTCTTTTATTATTAATATTTATTTATTTGATTTTAGTTATAAGATTGTGCAAAATCAACCCCTAGCCAACTTTGATTAACTTTTGAACCCACATCTATAGACCAGGGACCAAAATGCAATTTATTTTAAAGTTATTTTTTTTCTTTTCTTCTTTCCTTGTTCCCGTCGAGCAGCACCCCCCCCCCCCACCCCTTGCTTGTTCCTCAATATTCGGCATAATTGATCTTTCCAAATCAATCCTTGATCCTAAACGCGTTCCACTGACACCCTAATTGTGGTAAATTGTTACTAATTGACAGCTCAATGGCAAGAAACGAACCGCGGCCAAAATCGACCCTAAATCACTATAAATACGTTATCATATTTCGATTGAACTCGACCACAGACACCTTACAACATCACGACACTAAACCCTAACTCAATTACAACATACAAAGCCGTCCAGACCGAAATCGAGTTCAAGTTGAAGCCGCGAACACTCGATCCCGTTCTCCCTTAATACGGCATCCAAATCGGTAATTGAAACATGTTTCTAATTCGTCTTTGCGCCTTGAACGTTTCCCCTAAGGTTAATCGGCCAATCGATTAACGAATTGACCGATTGATCTTATTAGGGTTCTTATTTGGAAACTGGTTCTGCTAACTGCTGCTTATTTCTTTTCTTGTTTGGTGTTTATAACAACTGAACTGTTAGATCAGTTGGCCTGCGTCTGTGTAGTGGTTGCGGGGCTGGAGGCGCGGGTTCGAATCCCCTCCAGCTCGTTTTTGGTCTTGTTTTTTTGGAAATAAAGGAATTAATATTTTTAGCTATTTAATTTATTAGAAATACAATGTAATATATATATATATATTTTGATGTTGTATCTAAAGCCGTCACCTTAACTAATCGCTTTCCTGAATCTCGGTTAAAACTATATACATACATATATATATATATATATATATATATATATATATATATATATATATATATAAGTTATTAAAAATTAATAACGGTTATATAATAAATGTTTTAAAAGGTTTTGTTTATTTAAAATTCGCAATTAAATTAGAAATATACCTTATTATTGTTAAATAATTTTTGATTTTATAAACCAAAGGTAATTTTTTTATAAAGATTTATTTAATAGTATGAGATCAAATATTCATAAACAATTGTATTTTATACAATTATAATTTATAAGAAGTCTTTTTAATAATAAAATAAATTAGTTTATACCCTTAAAACTCGTTCATAACTCGTTTATTCATTATCTATTCATTGATACGTTGTATTCCTCGTTATTACACTTGTTAGGATTGTCTTTGCTACGTCTTGGCAAGCGTGACGTCTCTTATATCTTGATTCTTATCGCGTAGTTTCACTCTTGCTTAATCGCTAAGGTGAGTTTACATATCCCCCTTTTTCATCTTTTAAGTTTTGGGGGTGGCATGTATACCCTATTTACATTACACATTTTATTCCCACAACTATTCAAAACACAATTTAATATATGTTTATGTGTGATTATTGCATGCTCTATGATAAATGCTCTATGTGCTTTAATTGTTTATTTTATGTTTGGTGGTTGGCATCTCATCCTCATCTATCCTCATCTGGTATGATCATACATTTACCCAAGTAAATTGATTTCGTATCAATAAGAACGGGTCCACATCTATTTAAATGTTTACATTTTCATAAGAATTGTAATATTAATCATTTACATATGAATTGTAGTTTTTTTTTATCTATATATGTACCTCAACTAAAACTTGTGTATTCTCACCAACATTCGTGTTGACAAACTCTATTTTTATACATGCTACAGGTACAAGTAATTTACATTGTTCAAGATCTAAGAATTTAGTTTTACCTTAGGATATTATTCAAAATACAAAACATGATGTAATTTTTATAATTATTGAATTTGTGTATTTGTTTTGATATTAATGAATTAAATAATTATTGTCACTATAATTAGTGTTTTTCGAGCTACTGTCCAATAAATACGTTAAGCCCCGGCATGTTCCGCCTTTGGTCGGGGTGTGACAGATTGTTATCAGAACCGAAGGCTATAAGATAGGTGGTTAGATATAACGGCCTAGTAGCATGCTTAGGGTCCCTGTACATGATATGCCTTTACGTGTTTGCACCCTGAATTATATTATTAATTGCAGTAGCTTAAATAATATTTGATGATTAAATATTATTCTTTTACACAAAATCACACACTTAATCCGAGGCTATGCCTCATTCTCAAGATTGTTTTCAAAACTTTAGGTCGATTTAAAAAAAAATATGGGAAATTCCTTAAGAAATCCCGCCTTTTTACTTCCCCCTCCTTGAGGATGATTCGTGGGACGGATATGTAGTAACTGTAAGAGGGACGCACTTGTTTACCGAACCCTTGACACCAAGGCTTGCGAGCCTAAGGAAGTGCAATGCGTATAAATCTCAACCAACCGCGAGACCTGGTTTCCTTCCTGGAGTGTTCAGTAAGGGTGTGGAACTAATTAGGCCAAAGCATATCACACCAAACGTACCCGAATCTACTACCCTCATTGTATCAATGTGGTCATGTGACGATAACACTCTTAAATCAAAGATGAAATTTTTTGTTATTTTGTTAAGAATGAATATTTTCTCAAATTATCAATTTCATTAATACTCTAAGTTAAGATTATTAGAATTTTATTTTGTATTCTCATGAATTTATCACAAAACTCGAAATTTCACATAGTTATACAATTTTTCTTTTTCCAAAATAATAATAATAATAATAATAATAATAAATTTTTCACGTGCCGTTATTGTAGCATGTCTTCTTCCCGCCTTATCAACCGTAACCGTCGCACCAGCAACTCGGGCTGTAGCATGTCATCCAGCATCGCCAAGGGAATTGTGGAAGCCCTCCCAACAATCATCTCTCAATTGCAAACTGTGAATGCTTCTTCATCATCCACTACTCCGAACCCAATTGCTTACCCCCTCAAACAATTCAAGAGTGTCAACCCGCCCGAATACCACGGTATCGACGGTGCTACCGTTCTCCTCCAATGGTTCGAAGAAATGGAGAGCATATTCCTTCAATGTGAACGTCCCGAGGACAAGAAAACCAATTACGCCTCGAGCAAGCTTAAGAAGAATGCCCTCATTTGGTGGAATGGTGAGAAGCGCAGGCTTTGCGCTGAGATTGCCATGGCCTTGCCATGGGATAACCTCAAGAAACTTATGCTCAAGAAGTTCTGCCCGAAACATGAGATTTGGAAGTTGGAAGAGGAATTTTGGAATTTGAAACAAGAAAGTGGTAATGACATCGCCTACAATGATCGTTTCCATGAACTGAGCCTTCTCATTCCCCACATGGTCACTCCACTTGAGCGTGCAATCGACAAGTACATCTCGGGTTTGCCTATGGAAATCCAAGACTCCGTTCAAAGTCGTGACCGTCAAACGCTCCATGATGCCATCACCCTAGCCGGTACCCTCACCGAGAACCACGTTAAGGCCAAGACCTTGACGCGGAAAAATTCCAAGAAGCCCAATGATAAGCCTACATCCGAGCCCACCAAAGAACCTAAGCCCGAATCTCCCAAACCCGAGTCTTCTAAGCCCGAATCATTCAAGCACAACATGTGACATCCGGCATTTTTAGGTTAACTCTGTTAACTAAACCCAGTTAAATCCTGTTGACTATGTCTATAAACTCAGTTAGTTCTGTTAACTATGAGTATGAACTCTTGTACATGTGATGTCATGTATGCGTATATTTAAGTCAACGTGTCATTGGTGACTTAAACAAGGATAAGTGACTAATTATAACTGGGATAATAAACTCGTCTTGCGTGTTATAATAAACATGTCATATAACATGTATGATAAGTATAATGTGCTATGTTATTAATATGTTATATTATGGTTATTACAGGATGATGTGATTGTAAGTAAGCTAAATGATTAAATAGTTTATATTGTATGTCATGTAACATGTTTATTATTTAAATGGAACCTTAGGTTATGTTACATAGGAAATGTTTATTAAAATATGTAGCATGTCACACATGAGTTAATAAAAGTTAACCTAAGTAATTTTATTCATTAAATCAATCATAAAGGGTTGTTAATAACAAGGAGGTTACAACTATTGGATGCTAACACCTTTTCCTTTCCCTTTTCCTCTCTCTTTGGCCGTGATACTCACACACACACACACATACTCTCATTTTCTTTCATACAAACAATCATCTTCTAGTATTTTCTCCATAACACAAGAGTTGGTGATTTTGGTAAACAAGGGTTTAAGCATTTGATCAAGCAAAGTGAGTAGATTATTATGTTTAAATGTTTCTTTTTCTTTTAATTCATATGAACCTTGTATCCAAATGGTTGGATCATGAAAGGGGATGATCAAAGTTTGACAAGTAAAAAGGATTTTTGTATGTGTCTTGATTAGTATTTTTGAGTCTTTTATAAATAAATGTGTTTTTACTTTTCTTATGAAATCAAATGGATAAAAATAAGACATGAAATTTGATTTGGTAAGAATGTTTCTTGATGATTTTGAATCATAAATGTTTCTTGATGATTTTGAATCAAAAGGATAGAAAAGTTGTGATTTGTAGTTGATTGTGGTTAAAACTGTTTATTGGCAAATTAGATGTTAGGAATTTGGATTGTTGATAACTTGATGATATATTTGAGATTTTGATCGATTTTTGATTCTATGAACATGTACTTTGAATCTAGTTTTCAGAAAGTCCAAAATCTTAATTTTTGGACACTGTTTGAATACTTTTTATTAATTTACAAAATCAGGATGCAAATCTAAATTAGAGAAAATAATTCTGAGTTGAGTTGTAAATTTCATAACTTGATGATAAAAATAGATATGGATATAATTCTACGTCTAGGATGTTGTAAATTGAATTAGGAATCTAGTCCAATTGGTCTTGCATCAATTGGACAAATATGGAATTTTTGACAAATTTTTGATTACTGCTGTGTTGTTGTAGAAATATAAATCATGTTGTTGTAGTATATGAATATTCTGGACGAATTGGTAAATCCAAAAATTGTGTGAAAAATATATGTTGAACCTAATACTGATGTGTACATATGTTATTTATTTGGTAATTTAATTGTGAGTTTTGATTGGTGAGAAAAATCGGTTTAGGTGGTATAAATTGTTAAAGGTGATAAAGGTGTTAGTAGAATTGAGATAATTGCAAATTGTGATATGTTGGTTGTGGTAAATTAGAACTTTGACTTTTTAAGTCAACTTAAAACTAGTTGACTAAATAGTTAGTCTTGCTTGTGATGTCGTGAAAGTGTATTGATCATAGAATTGCAAGGAATATGGCTAAGTGTGTATACTTGATGATTGATTAAGTGTGACTAGAATTATAAGGTAAACATTCTAAGTCCAATATTTTAGTCAAAGGTCAATATTTTAGTCAAAGGTCAATATTTTAGTCAAAGGTCAAAACTTTAGTCAAAGTCAACAAAAGTCAAACTTTGGTCAAAAGTCTTTTTAAAAACAATGGGAGATTGTTGGATACTAGTGGTTATAGGAACCATCCCACAAGTTACTTACGTACTTGCATTTTTAGAGTCTTAGCACGTGACGCATTTACTTCGGTCGGATTTGTGTAATACCCGAAGCACCAACAAGGTGAGTTTACGGCCCCACTTTTATACCTTTCCTTTGGGGGAGGAAACACGCAAAACTGTTTTACTTTACTTGCTCTAAATCTTTACACAACCGTTTGGTTGCTTATAACGTAGTGTTTCTTTGCCATGGAAAGTCCTCACAAACATCGGACCGTTAACCAATGTTAACTGGCGTGGTAAATTTAAATAGTACTATTGGGTTTGACAAACCCCACCCTGCATTATTCTCGACTGGACGTCGAACGGGGTGTAACTTTGACAAAACATTGTTAAGTTTTGGCAATACTTGACTTGAGGCAATAACTAGTCAGCTTCGGTCGTGATGGAAACATAACACTATGCGGCAACGATTTAACTAAGTGTAGTTAACCATGGGCCACTTTTATATATAAATGTTTATGAACAGATAGAGCATAACTTACTTTGAAAACCTGTGATCTCACCAACCATATGTGTTGACTCTTTTTAGCATGTTTTCCTCAGGTCACTAGCAAGCACTTGGATTAGGATAACATTGCATGCATGGACTCGCATTGGTTTAAGTTTGAAAACATTTATTTAATATTGGTTTTGCGCTTGTAGCGCCATGAATTATTTAAACTTGTTTGGGAGATGGCTCCCACACTTTGTTTAGCTTCCGCACTAGCACTTAAGTACTCTGAACATTTTATTTTGATTTGTTAAAACTTTTAAGACCATGTAGATGTCATTTGGTGTGATTAATGTGTTCAGATCCTGGTTTGTCACCGCCTTACGGTAAAACTCCGTTAGTAGAAATTTGGGGGTGTGACAGATTGGTATCAGAGCCATTGGTTATAGCGAACCAGGTTGCATACCATTTCATATAAGTTGCAGTCCGGTCTATAGCTTTTCATGATGCATTAGTTGCACTGCACATATATACATGAGATACCACTCACTCATCCCAACCCCAACCCTTATGTCACAGTATGTCTTCGTCGTCAGCTGATCACGCCCGTGAGAAAGCACCTATCATCGTTGAGGAGAGCACACCACCTGCGTCCCCGAGACTGAAGAGGCAGCGGACCATCCCTGATGCTGGCACATCTACTGCTGAGGAGTCTTCGCTCGAGCACACGTTCTTGCTTAAGCCCCAGTGCGACTGGGAATGGTACCCAGAGGTGGTGACCATGATGATTGAGAAGGAGGAGGTTCCACCCCTAGCTGTTGTAGGTCCTTCTTGCCCTACTCTACCCACCCTGCCATGCCCTCTTGAGCGGGTGATAGATGCACTTGTTTCTGGCATGGATAAGGCGCAGTGTGGGAAACAGGGTATGAAGTCGGACATTCCTAAGCTAGCGCAGAAACAGAGTGGAGCCAAGCATAAGATGGATTTCTTGAGGGAGCTCTGCGATTGGAGGTCAGAGATGCACTACAAGTTAACCTTTGAAGTTGAGAGGCTAGGTGAGAAGATGCAGATGCTTGCAGACAGGGTGATAGATCTGACTAACGAACTGAACATTTCTCGTAACCGTATTCGGGATCTGGAGGACCGGCTGGCACCTCCAGAGGACCCAGTGGAGGACCCTGAAGAAAACCCAGAGGAGGATTCCGAGGAGGATCCGGAGGAAGACCCCGAGGAGGAGCCCGAGCTGAGCGGGTCATCGGGAGTATCTGACGAGTGATATCGTCAGTTGGTATTCGTTTGGATTTCTTTCTTTTATGAACCTAGGTGGGAGGGTTGTTCTTATCCAACAGAGGATATTTTTGAACTATGATGTTTGGATTGAATGATTGTAATCGGATTACAAGTTATCTTTTCAAGTATTGTTTTTCTTAAATTGTGTTTTGATGTTCATAAATTAGTTGTTTGATTGTTATTGATGTACTAGAATTAAGGCATTAATCCGGTCTATGTTCATGACTGCGTAGGATTATGTCGGGACGTGGACGTGGCCATGGCAGGGGTAGCATCAACCTCACTCCAGCAGAACTGGCGGCACTCATCAACGAGCATGTGACCGCAGCGATTGCAGCCGCCCAGATTCCGGGGCAAGCGGCAGGGGGTAAGTATACACTTTGCTGTCATTATGACCTATCGAAACTCTGGCACTAACACTTACTTTGTGAACCAAAAATCTAGGAGCCGCAGGGTGCACCTTTACGAACTACATGGATTGTAAACCCCATACGTTTAAAGGCACCGAGGGGGCTGTCGGTTTGTTGCGCTGGATAGAGAAGGCAGAATCAGTGTTTGCTATGTGTAATTGCCCAGCTGCGAGCCAGGTGAAGTTTGCTACAGGGACTCTCGAGGAGTCAGCACTTACTTGGTGGAATACCCAAGTTCAGTTGTTGGGTCTAAATGCGGCCAATGCTATGTCATGGGAGGAATTCAAAAATCTAATCAAGACCGAGTATAGCCCACGTGGTGAAGTGCAGAAGTTAGAGCATGAGTTTTGGAATTTGCGGATGGAGGGTTCCGACATTGAGGCTTATACGACACGATCCCATGAGTTAGCGATACTGTGCCCTCAAATGGTCGATCCTGCTTATAAGAGGGTCGAAATGTATATTGACGGTTTACCTCCGCAGATCCAGAGTATGGTGACATCGGCAAATCCCGCCAACATTCACGATGCCGTCCGGTTAGCTCATAAGTTAACTGATCAAGCCGTCAAACAAGGCACTCTCCCGTCCAAGAAGTCTGCTACTGGCACATCCGATAATAAACGCAAGTGGGAGAGTAGTGGCAACAACAACTCCAACAACAAGAGCACCTCTTCAGGCCACAATCAACAGAGACGGTTTGAGTCTCCTCGCAGGAATAACTACCCGAGCCAGAACCAACAACAGGGAGGATATCAGGGGAAACTCCCAGAGTGTAACAAGTGTAACTTCCATCATGCGGGGAAATGTGATAAGTACCGTTGCAAAAAGTGTGGCAGACATGGCCACGAAACCAAGTTTTGCCGAGCAGACAACCCCCAGAAACAAGCCCCACCTCAAGAGGCCCGAAAGGGTGTTTTGAGTGTGGACAGGAGGGTCACTTTAAGAGAAACTGCCCCAAACTGAAGAATGCTGGTAACGGAGGGGCAAATGGCAACGGGAAGAATGGTAACAATGGGAATGGTAACAACGAAGGTGAAGGCAGGGGAAGAGCCTTCGTTATTGGTGGTGGTTCAGGTGAGACTTCTAACGACTCCGTAACTATTACCGGTAAATATAAAATGAATGGTTGTTATGCGCTAACTTTATTTGATACCGGGGCCTATCGAAGTTTCGTGTCAACTAAATTTTGTGAAATGGTTAATAGCACCCCATCTGCCCTAGAGTCTAAGTACACTATCGAGTTAGCAGATGGTAAAACCATCCAAGTGTCCCATATTTTGAAGGGTTGTACCGTAGAATTGTCTAGTCATTTGTTTCCCATAGATCTTATGCCGATTGAACTTGGCAGCTTCGACTTAGTTATTGGGATGGATTGGTTGTCCGAGCACCGAGCCGAGGTTGTCTGTCACGAGAAGATCATCCGCATACCTCTCCCTGGGGGAGAAAATCTCATTGTTCATGGTGAGAAAGAGAGTGCGACAGTTGGGATCATTTCCCTTATGAAGGCACAGAAGTTACTGCGTAAAGGCCATACTGCGATCTTAGCCCTAATCACCGACAAAGGTACTGATGAGGCTGTGGAGGAGGAGGTCTCAATCGACCAGATCCCTATTGTTAGAGACTTTCCTGAGGTTTTCCCCGAAGACCTACCTGGCCTTCCGCCTCACAGACAAGTGGAGTTCCAAATCGACCTGACACAAGGAGCTGTTCCTGTAGCTCGTGCACCGTATCGCCTTGCTCCGAAGGAGTTAGAGGAACTGTCTAAGCAGTTGCAAGAACTGCTATATAAGGGTTTCATACGCCCCAGTTCATCCCCGTGGGGAGCCCCAGTCCTATTCGTGAAGAAGAAGGATGGAACTCTACGCATGTGTATCGACTATCGAGAACTTAATAAGGTGACGACCAAGAACCGGTATCCCTTGCCACGTATTGATGATCTGTTCGATCAGCTGCAAGGATCCAGTTACTACTCGAAGGTCGACCTTAGGTCGGGTTATCACCAACTCCGAGTTCGGGAAGAAGACATTGCGAAAACAGCGTTTCGTACTCGTTATGGACACTATGAGTTTGCCGTTATGCCATTTGGGTTAACAAATGCCCCAGCCGTATTCATGGACCTCATGAATCGTGTTTGTAAGCCTTATTTGGATAAATTCGTCATTGTGTTCATAGACGACATCTTGATATATTCGAAGACAAGGGAGGAATATGAAGAGCACTTGCGATTAATGATGGAGCTACAAATGAAGGAACAACTGTATGCCAAATTATCGAAGTGCGAGTTCTGGATGCGTGAAGTAAAATTTTTGGGCCACGTGGTAAGTGGGGAGGGAATCCAAGTGGACCAGTCCAAGATTGAAGCAATCAAGGATTGGCCAAACCCGAAAACTCCCACCGAAATCCGTCAATTTCTGGGATTAGCTGCTTATTATCGCAGATTTATTGGAGGATTTTCCAAGATTACTCAACCACTCACATCCTTAACCCACAAGGGCATTGTGTATAAGTGGACCGAGGCACATGACACAGCATTTCAAACTCTGAAAGACAAGCTGTGTAGTGCGTCAATCCTATCACTGCCCGAAGGAGTAGAAGACTTTGTTGTTTACTGCGATGCTTCACTGCAAGGAATTGGATGTGTGCTCATGCAACGGGAAAAGGTCATCGCATATGCTTCTCGACAACTGAAGACCGCTGAAAAGAACTACACGATCCATGACTTAGAACTTGGAGCCGTCATCTTTGCACTAAAAATCTGGAGGCATTACCTCTATGGAACCCAGTATCGATATACACTGACCATAAGAGCCTCCAGCACATATTCGAGCAGAAAGAACTGAACATGAGGCAGAGACGATGGGTCGAGTTGCTTAACGATTATGAATGTGCTATTAAGTATCATCCGGGTAAAGCCAACGTGGTGGCTGACGCCTTGAGCCGAAAATAAACTTTGAAGCGCAGGAGGGTTGGGCTTTACAACTAACGATTCACTCTGGTCTACCCGAAAAGATCAGGGATGCCCAGTTAGAAGCTCTGAAAGCCGAGAATTTCGATGCCGAATCTTTGCGCGGTGTAGACGGGAACTCAGAGGTTAAGTCGGATGGCATTCGGTATTACCATGATCGAATTTGGGTACCGCGTCATGGGGATCTAAGAACACTGGTCATGGACGAAGCACACAAATCCCGATACTCAGTACATCCGGGATCAGATAAGATGTACCATGACTTAAAAGAGCTATACTGGTGGCCGAGTATGAAAGAGGAAATTGCTGGGTACGTGGCTAAGTGTCTGACATGTGCCAAAGTGAAAGCAGAACATAAGAAACCGCCGGGATTACTTCAACAACCCGAAATTCCTATGGGGAAATGGGAACAGATATCCATGGATTTCATATCCAAACTACCCAAGACACCCAGCGGTTGCGACATGATTTGGGTCATAGTGGATCGATTGACCAAATCCGCACATTTTCTAGCCATCCGGGAAGCGGACAAGACGGATAGGCTGGCTCGCATTTACATTAAAGAAATCGTTTCCCGTCATGGTGTGCCGATATCGATTATTTCGGACCGTGATGCTAGGTTTACCTCAAACTTTTGGAAATCGTTGCAAAAGTCGTTGGGTACACGACTGGATATGAGCACGGCTTATCATCCACAAACAGATGGTCAGAGCGAGCGAACAATACAAACATTGGAGGATATGTTAAGGGCGTGCATCATCGATTTTGGGAGCAGTTGGGAGACGCACTTGCCTTTGGTTGAGTTCTCTTACAATAACAGTTAACATACGAGCATACAAGCAGCCCCTTTTGAAGCTCTGTATGGGCGTAAATGCCGATCACCACTCTGCTGGGCGGAAGTGGGTGAGAGCCAACTAACTGGCCCTGAAATAGTTCATGAAACGACGGAGAGGATAGTTCAGATCCGAAACCGTATGGCAGCAGCACGTGATCGTCAGAAAAGTTATGCTGATAAGCGTAGAAGGCCTTTGGAATTTGAAGTCGGGGACAAAGTTTTATTAAAAGTGGCACCGTGGAAGGGTGTCATTCGTTTCGAAAAACGGGGAAAGTTGAGCCCGCGTTACGTAGGGCCATTCGAAATCGTGGAACGAATCGGTCCAGTGGCTTATAGGTTGGACTTACCGGAACAACTCCGCGGGGTACATAACGTCTTCCACGTATCAAATCTTAAAAAGTGTTTGGCTGACGAAAACTTGATAGTTCCTTTGGAGGAACTAGAAGTGGACGAACAGTTACGTTTCATCGAAGAGCCGGTGGAAATCATGGACCAGGACGTAAAGACCCGTAGGCACAGTAAAACTCCTATCGTTCGCGTTCGTTGGAACTCTAAGCGTGGACCAGAGTTCACATGAGAGCGCAAAGACCAGATGAAAGAAAAGTATCCACACATATTCAAACCTGAAGCCAAACCATAGGTATGATTTAAATTTTTGGGACGAAAATTCTTTTAACAAGGGGATGATGTGACAAACCTAAAATTTTTCTTTTCTATCCCTTTCATGTCCCAGTCTAGTGGTGACATCACATTAATTTTCGGGACGAAAATTATTTCAACAAGGGGATGATGTGACATCCGGCATTTTTAGGTTAACTCTTTTACTAAACCCAGTTAAATCCTGTTGACTATGTCTATAAACTCAGTTAGTTCTGTTAACTATGAGTATGAACTCTTGTACATGTGATGTCATGTATGCGTATATTTAAGTCAACGTGTCATTGGTGACTTAAACAAGGATAAGTGACTAATTATAACTAGGATAATAAACTCGTCTTGCATGTTATAATAAACATGTCATATAACATGTATGATAAGTATAATGTGCTTTGTGATTAATATGTTATATTATGGTTATTACATGATGATGTGATTGTAAGTAAGCTAAAGGATTATATAGGTTATATTGTATGTCATGTAACATGTTTATTATTTAAATGGAACCTTAGGTTATGTTACATAGGAAATGTTTATTAAAATATGTAGCATGTCACACATGAGTTAATAAAAGTTAACCTAAGTAATTTTATTCATTAAATCAATCATAAAGGGTTGTTAATAACAAGGAGGTTACAACTATTGGATGCCAACACATTTTCCTTTCCTTTTTCCTCCCTCTTTGGCCGTGATACTCACACACACACACATACTCTCATTTTCTTTCATACAAACAATCATCTTCTAGTATTTTCTCCATAACACAAGAGTTGGTGATTTTGGTAAACAAGGGTTTAAGCATTTGATCAAGCAAAGTGAGTAGATTATTATGTTTATATGTTTCTTTTTCTTTTAATTCATATGAACCTTGTATCCAAATGGTTGGATCATGAAAGGGGATGATCAAAGTTTGACAAGTAAAAAGGATTTTTGTATGTGTCTTGATTAGTATTTTTGAGTCTTTTATAAATACATGTGTTTTTACTTTTCTTATTGTAGGTTCCCAGCCGGATCTACACGAGATATCGCGTTCTACGTAGGTGCGGAATCCCTACGTAAGACGTTACGAGCGTAAAAGACGATACGATTAACCACACGTTACAATAAACAAATACTCGTTATATTGCAATCGGAAACACGTGATACGAAGATCACTGATTACAGACTCTCTGACTCGTAAACTCGAACTAACTGATTGAATAATACTAAAACTTAATAACTCAGCCGTAACCTAGCTGATTATATAGGCGACAACTTCGCCTGGCATGTTCAGGCGAAGTTGTCCCTAACTTCGCTTGTCTAACAAGTTCGCCTATATCAGCGAACTTGTTAGCTAACTTCGCTTACATTAAACACAAAACATTACAAACTCGATTACAGACACTAGACACAGAACTACTGACATCCTGCACCAACACTTATGAAATCAAATGGATAAAAATAAGACATGAAATTTGATTTGGTAAGAATGTTTCTTGATGATTTTGAATCAAAAGGATAGAAAAGTTGTGATTTGTTGTTGATTGTGGTTAAAACTGTTTATTGGCAGATTAGATGTTACAGATTTGGATTGTTGATAACTTGATGATATGTTTGAGTTTTTGATCGATTTTTGATTCTATGAACATGTACTTTGAATCTAGTTTTCAGAAAGTCCGAAATCTTAATTTTTGGACACTGTTTGAATACTTTTTATTAATTTACAAAATCAGGATGCAAATCTAAATTAGAGAAAATAATTCTGAGTTGAGTTGTAAATTTCATAACTTGATGATAAAAATAGATATGGATATATTCTACTTCTAGGATGTTGTAAATTGAATTAGGAATCTAGTCCAATTAGTCTTGCATTAATTGGACAAATATGGAATTTTTGACAAATTTTTGATTACTGCTGTGTTGTTGTAGAAATATAAATCATGTTGTTGTAGTATATGAATATTCTGGACGAATTGGTAAATCCAAAAATTGTGAGAAAAATATATGTTGAACCTAATACTGATGTGTACATGTGTGATTTATTTGGTAATTTAATTGTGAGTTTTGATTGATGAGAAAAATCGGTTTAGGTGGTATAAATTGTTAAAGGTGATAAAGGTGTTAGTTGAATTGAGATAATTGCAAATTGTGATATGTTGGTTGTGGTAAATTAGAACTTTGACTTTTTAAGTCAACTTAGAACTAGTTGACTAAATAGTTAGTCTTGCTTGTGATGTCGTGAAAGTGTATTGATCATAGAATTGCAAGGAATATGGCTAAGTGTGTATACTTGATGATTGATTAAGTGTGACTAGAATTATAAGGTAAACATTCTAAGTCCAATATTTTAGTCAAAGGTCAATATTTTAGTCAAAGGTCAAAACTTTAGTCAAAGTCAACAAAAGTCAAACTTTGGTCAAAAGTCTTTTTAAAAACAATGGGAGATTGTTGGATACTAGTGGTTATAGGAACCATCCCACAAGTTACTTACGTACTTGCATTTTTAGAGTCTTAGCACGTGACGCATTTACTTCGGTCGGATTTGTGTAATACACGAAGCACCAACAATGTGAGTTTACGGCCCCACTTTTATACCTTTCCTTTGGGGGAGGAAACATGCAAAACTGTTTTACTTTACTTGCTCTAAATCTTTACACAACCGTTTGGTTGCTTATAACGTAGTGTTTCTTTGCCATGGAAAGTCCTCACAAACATCGGACCGTTAACCAATGTTAACTGGCGTGGTAAATCTAAATAGTACTATTGGGTTTGACAAACCCCACCCTGCATTATTCTCGACTGGAGGTCGAACGGGGTGTAACTTTGACAAAACATTGTTAAGTTTTGGCAATACTTGACTTGAGGCAATAACTAGTCAGCTTCGGTCGTGATGGAAACATAACACTATGCGGCAACGATTTAACTAAGTGTAGTTAACCATGGGCCACTTTTATATATAAATGTTTATGAACAGATAGAGCATAACTTACTTTGAAAACCTGTGATCTCACCAACCATATGTGTTGACTCTTTTTAGCATGTTTTCCTCAGGTCACTAGCAAGCACTTGGATTAGGATAACATTGCATGCATGGACTCGCATTGGTTTAAGTTTGAAAACATTTATTTGATATTGGTTTTGCGCTTGTAGCGCCATGAATTATTTAAACTTGTTTGGGAGATGGCTCCCGCACTTTGTTTAGCTTCCGCACTAGCACTTAAGTACTCTGAACATTTTATTTTGATTTGTTAAAACTTTTAAGACCAAGTAGATGTCATTTGGTGTGATTAATGTGTTCGGATCCTGGTTTGTCACCCACCTTATGGTAAAACTCCGTTAGTGGAAATTTGGGGGTGTGACACAACAACTCTCCCCATTACCGCAACAATAAAAGAAAGTCGAATTCCCAAAACTATGTCTTGGACCAATCGCAAACCCAACCCACCAAGAAACCCTACACAGGACCCCACCCATTATGTGATACGTGTAACTTTCACCATTCGCCTAACCTCAAGTGTCGACAATGCACCCATTGCAATCGATTTGGTCACCTCTTTACCACATGTCGTGAACGCAACCAACTTTTCATGCAACCATTTACCTCACCTCTTACCCAACCCTTACCTTATGCTCAACCGTTTACTCAAGCACCCTCAACTATTAGATCTTGTTACAATTGTGGAGACCCTAGCCATTTTCGCAATGCATGCCCAAGACTCGCACACATGAACCAAATTCAATCCTACCCAACAATATCAAGCCTACCAAGCCCAAGTAAATCAACTTCAACCAATCCAAGCTCAACCCATCCAAGCAATTCAAGCCCAACCCATTCAACCAATTCAAGTCAACCAAATCCCAATCAACCAACCAGCCTCAAGTGACCAAGTTACTCAAGGGAAAGTGTGTTACATCAACGGTTCCCAAGTCTAAGCCTAACCCTTTATGAAGACATGCTACGCAAAGACGTTTCTTTTATTTAGTTCTTTTCATTTAAATCTAATGTTTTAACTTCATTAAATCTCTAGTTTTATTATGAATAAGAAATATGGTTATTTATAATGGTATTAAATCTCTTATTTATACCTATCTTGTCCTTTATTACACTATTTATTGTTACACAATTTATTATTATGATTTAAGTGGGGTATGACCGGTTATTCACCGGGACTATGTGCATGGTGATGTGCATAGTTATCTAATAGTACCGTATTTGTATCATAAACTACCTATGACCGATTTCCTACAAACTTTTTGGAAATTGGGACTATGAACATGTGTTGTACATAGTTATCTAATAGGAGTCACATGTACAAATTTTATTTCGATATTTAATACATGACTACCCAAACCCTCCAAACTCACCTCATCCTCACGTCACTCTTTCCTCATCCGATTTTATAATCTTGATTTCGATCCTCATATGTTATTATATTTCTCTAATCATGTGATCCGTTTGATATGTGAACCTGATTATATGAATACTTATTCGTAAATTTTGTTGTCATCCTAATTATTTCTATTCAAAATTCCCTCTATCTATTTATTTAATTTAGTTATTATTACTTTTGATGATTAACTTAGTAATTTCGCTTTATTTTGCAAAGTTGTTACTAGCTATTTATGTCAATCAAATTTTCACTCATTTATTGATTTATTTATTGTATATTATTGCTCTTGCTCATATAGTTCCATTTATTTATCGACTTAAAAAGTTTTTCTTTTACCTTTGTTTTCAAACCGCACAACGGGACGAACCATGTGCGTCATGCGAAGACCTAAATAATTATGAGTGCACGCTTAATTATCGAAATCCTCGCATGGAACTCATGGTGAATACGGTTGTGTGTCATAACTCGGAACCTAGGATGATTTTGGGTAACGGTACAAATATTGATGTGATAAGGGCATGGTGGATTTGCCGATGTTATTAGGGTCGGTTCCCTACATTCGCAGACATTATTAGGGTCGGTTCCCTGCATTCGCCGACATTATTAGGGTCGGTCCCCTACATTCGTCGATATCATTAGGGTCGGTTCTCTACATTCTCCGACATTATTAGGGTCGGTCCCCTACATTCGCCGATATCATTAGGGTCGGTTCCCTACATTCGCCGACATTATTAGGGTCGGTTCCCTTTCTAACCATACTTACCTTTCATATTATATATAATCATCCCTTCGTACATACCTATTTCATCACGTACTTTCATACATACATATTTCATACTTGGCATACTACATATTACCTTTCCTGTCGATACGTGCAATATCCGAAGATCGTTCACGTTCTGACAAGCTTTCTTTCATAACGCTCATACAGCATCGTTACATTATATACAATATTCATATCTTTATTTATAACCTGATATATGTGCAATATCCGAAAATCGTTCACGTACCGACAAGCAATCAATCGTATTTATCACATATATCATACATGGCATACACTTACCATTTAAGGTAAGTGTATTAACTATCACATCGAGTATGCACACAGCCCCGAAAACATAACAAGGAATGGGGCTAGAAACTCACCTGATCTCGGTTGTGTCCGCCGTTTAAGGTTATTCCCTTCCTTTGCTGTGCACGACTAACTGTTTAATAGATACAATATTAAATATTGTTCTAGCCCTTCTTACTGCTTACTTAACTAATCTTAAGCGTTAAGCCGATTTTACTCCATTGAGTTACCCGATTAGTTAATCGTTACACGTTAACCTTTAAAAGTATCTTTCATAAATTAATAAAGTCCAGGGGCTAGTATGTAATTAAACCATTTATTCTAAGTCCAAGGACCTTTCTGTCATTCTTTCAATCTTCTAATTCGTTATTCAGAATATAGCGAACTGGGTGAGTAACGAATCACCTGATTCGCTATCTTACATTATCTGATTCGTTATCCTAGTCTTTAACGAATGGCCACATAACGAATTGGCCTTTATAACGAATTAACCCTTATAGCGAACTGGACTCTTTATAACGAACTGATCTTTTATAACGAACTGGCTTAACTGAGTTGAAGCTAGTTCGTTGTTCTTCCTTAACGAATCATCATAACGAATTATTTAACGAATCGGAGCTAGTTCGTCATTCCTTCATTAACGAATCAGTTCACGAATTAAGGCTAGTCCGTTAACGAATTATCTTTAATTCGTTGGTTTCACATAACGAATTAGGGTTAGGGTTTTACTATTTTTTTCATCCTTGTATACGTTTTTCCGGCGTCGTCTTTCTAGCGCCGTCATCGCCGGAAAACCGGGTTCTTACCCTATTTACCCGTTTTTCATTCCAAACAACTTATTTATGTTAATTTTTACATATTTCTCACATAATAGGGTCCGATTTACTATCCTGCCAAGTTTTATGCAAAACCGACTTCGTTTACCCGTCCTTTTCGCAAACCGAACACTACTCGTTTTACCCGAAACGAGCCAACTCACCCGTGTACTATCAAGTTCATAAACTTATCAATAATCATGACCCGATCTATCATCCTATCAATTTTCATGTAAATCCGTACACGAAAAGTAAACATTTTTAACAAAAACGTACCTTTGATGTTTTTATTCGAATCATTCGAATAGACCAAAACCATATCAAACGAACTCAGATTTGAGTGATTCAAGCGGCCACGGAACCGTCTTGTCCCGATCTACAAACCCATCATCTCACCTTCACCGGAAACAGCCGCTACAGTCACCGGAAAAGCTGAACAGTCGTTGGAATCTTCATTTTTGAGCTGCTACGGTTTTGCTGATAAAAACTGTACTTCCCGAACTCTGATCGAAGATATAATAGGTGGTAATCTTCATTTATATACCGTGAACACTCAGTTAAAATTTGAGACCGATCCGACGGCTAGATCTCGGTAATCTTTGTGTCTTGTGGGTGGTTTTCTCAAAACGGGAACTGGGTTAAGTGTGTGTTTTGATGGTGTAGGCTATGGTGTGGAGATGTATGAAAATGGAAAGGATTAGGGTTTTAAGGGGTATTTATACTCCCTTAAGCCAATGGACATTAGGCCCATCTTTCCTTTTTGGTCCATAATTAATTTCATCTAATTAGCCTACTTATCCTTTCATCTTTATTATTTTACTATTTTTCTATTAACTCAAGTAAACTTTTCGGTCTTAAATAAATAACATATAATTATTTATTCTTAAAAATTTCGGGATGTTACAATGAACAACTTAAAATTTATGAACATGAATAAATTATTAAAACGTGCACTATATTAATAGGACACAAGTGTTTGGATGTTATTGGAGTATTACCCGCTAAAGGTGAGTTTCTCTAAAACCCCCTCGTTTTTAAATGAAATATTTTTATTGTGTTTTGGGGAAAGACATATTATATTTAAATGCATGTTATTTTACAAACTGTGTTATAGTGGAATGAGTTAAATTTGTTAAATAATTGTTAACGGAAATAAATAAAAGCACAAAGATATTTATAGATCTATTGGGGTGACGCTCCCCACTTCCATTCGCGTTGGATTAAAAGTGGGAGTATTTTGAGTTTGTATGTTTCGAGTTATCAACTTGATAGTCATACACGCATTGTAAGCTTAGCTAGTTTACAATTAATATGATTTGTTCAATAAATAATATGTAAATTTTAAAGTTTTTTTAATTACCATTGTTAAAGAACGGTGAGGAATAAATACTACCGTTTCTTTGAACAAATTGGTGTAAAATGGCCGTTAAACCATTATATCGTGAAATTATATAAATAAATGTTAATTTGAGAGCTCACAAACTTTGTGTTGACAAAATTTTAAACATGCTTTTCAGGTAATTGAGATGGAAGCTTCGTGAAGGAATGTGGAAAAATTGGGTGTCGCGTTCGAACCCAAAAAGTTGGACAAAAATATTATTTAAATAAATGTGTACTAAACTCATGTACAATGATATTATATTATAAATAAATGCCCAACTTGTGTAAATATTCGTGTTTGAATATTATTTGCTAAACAGCGTCTGTCACCGCCCAAATTAGCTTAATTAAGTCTTCCGCTGTTAAATTAACGATTTTGGGGTGTGACAGTTCGGATATCCTGAAAAAAACTATTTTAAATAAAACTGAACTTGCAAGTCACAAAACATACAATCCAACAATCCATAATACAATCTGTAATACAAGCAAACAACTAATAACTTGTTATACAACTAAAAAACTTTGAAAGAAATATGTAATATTTTTTTTACGGCGAATTTCAATTTGGAGTAGAGTTCGCACACCCCACTCGAGCCAAGACTATGTTGTCTTAACCGGGCCACGCTTGGCGTTCGAGTTTGGCATCGTTCCCCGAGAAAATTTCAAGCCACCTACCACTAGACAGACGTTGTACCTACCACAGAAGGGGAGTCCTCTGCTGCAAATACACCCTAATAGAAAACTCGGGCGACCTCCAGACTCAAACTTGTGACCTCAAAGAGGCCAGAGTCTTATCCATCATTAGGCTGGCCATTGGGGAAGACCCAATGGTTGAAAGAAATATGTAATTAACAATCTAACATACCTTATCAAGGTGGAGCGTGGTGGGTTTGTGATGCGTGCGTGCTAGTGGTATAAAATATGAAAGGTTGGAAGATTTGCTTTTGCACAAGATCATGTTTTAAATTTATAAAAGTGATTTCTACAAAGACTAAACACACACAAAATTGGCAAGTGTACCTATCGTATATGTAGAATAGTGTTGGTAAGAACCAAGTATCGATCCGTGGACACAAATGTTTCTAATAATGAATTGTTGTTTTACTTTACTCGGAGGTTTTAATCATTTTGGGGTTAATTTTCTTGAAACTTCTTATAAAATATAAATACTTATATATACAATATATAGGTGACCAAGAAAAGAGATTCTAAACGAGTTGTTCAATTATGCGAAGGTTACCATCTAAGATCAAGAATCAACTTCATTTTAGCATTGATAAATAATATTTGAACATGTGGTAAACTTTCCATAATAATATATATTAGATAGATCCTTAAACCGTAAGTGAGCATCTTTGGCACTAAGGAGATAGCATGCGCATTTTAAAGTCCACCCTTTCCTAATGTCATGTCATCTCAATGATGTCAATTTAAGTTGGCAAGTAGTTTCGTAAAGTAGAAAGATTAGGATTGACTTCGATTTCTCAAATACCAATTCTAACAACTTCGGGTGGTTGTAGTTTAGTCACACAACCTCCCCTTGGTTGATTTATGTAGGTTATAATTACACATTCTATTAACATATGATTTCTTTAACTATCATGATATCCTAAGCAAAGCTATTTTCGGATTACCAAGACTTAGAGAAATACATCATAACTTATATCTCGTCATTTCTAAGTACAATATAAGGATCCATGTTTCGATAATGTATCAAAGTATTTCTATCTTTCAAGAACATGAATTTATCATGAACGATTGCCAATATAATTAACAACCACCAACTTTGAATTGGTGATTTAAGATGGAGAAACATTTCTCATCAAAAGATAATTGTAATATAACCATGTACTTTACTAGACTACACCACATGTTTTGTATAATTATCAAGTAAAACAAAGCTTCTTCATAAATTTTAGATGGTAAAAGGAGTTTAGCTCATAATGAGCATAGTGATAAACATTAAGATGATTGATAATAACAAATACATGATTAAACTTGGAACAATCTAACCAAATGTAGATGAATCTTTCTTCTTAATGATGATGATGATGGTTGATGATGATGATTAGTGGTGATGACCTTCAAACCATCAAACTCTTCACTAGATCTTCAAAGTGAATGTTATTGTGTGTTTTTATAAGTGAAAACCGAATAGAATTCTTTTCAAGGCACACTCTTCAAATGGCATAAGAGCCACTATTTATAGGCAATCTGGAGTGTGAAGCACGGCCCCGTGCTTGATGAGCACGCCCCCGTGCATTTTTAAGACATGTGCCAGATTTGTTTTGTCTTTTCTGTGACATGGCAACGGCCCCGTGCTTGATGAGCATGGCCCCGTGCTTTTTAGTGACATGTGCTAATTCTTTTTGTCGTTTCTAAAAGGTAAGCACGGCCCCGTGTTTCCTGAGGCACGCCCCCGTGCTTTTTAGTGACATGTGCTAATTATTTTTGTCATTTCTGAAATGTGAGCACGGCCCCGTGCTTCCAAAAGCACGGCCCCGTGTTTCCTAAAAGCACCGCCGCGTGTTTCCAAAAGCACAGCCCCATGTTTCCTGAAGCGAAGCCCCATGTTTCCTGAAGTACAGCCCCATGTTTTGCTGTTTTCTTTGATTTTTTCTTTGGCTTTTCATTCGTTTCTTCGTTTGAGGCTTGGATTCACCTGAAAATACATTTTAACATGATAAGTAGTTATTTTAACTATACTATACGATAGAAGTTGCAGTTTTTAGAGATTATTTGATGCTAAAAAGATGTATATTTTTATATACATCAAACATCCCCACACTTGAACCTTGCTTGTCCTCAAGCAAACTACTTATAAATAGTCTCTAAAAATAGCAAGTTAGGACTATAGCTTAAACATCCCCAAAAGAGTTCCAAGAAAATAGGGAACAAAATAACCAACCTTAAATCATAGGAATATATGTAGTGATATATAAAAAGGTGATTTTGTATTTATGAGTTTCCGTTTATGCAAAACGTCACGTTCTCACAATGTTCACTCACACTCGGTTTTATAACATGTGATGTATGTATGTGAACACTCTTAGTCAGAATGTAACCTGTGATAAATAAGCTTGTAACAAATTCAAATCTCTACCCTTTTGAAGGGTTGTATAGATCAGAAGGTAAAATGGGTTGGTTTTTTGTGTGAGTGAGGATTTGGTATTTTGCGGTGGTTCAAGGTTTTAGGTTAATGAGGATGAGGACGGTAAATACAACTTCTGCTGATTGTCGGGAGTCTTAAGATGTCTTCAACGATTAGCTCCTTCCTCCTGATTGCTATTTTTTTATCAAGTGACTCTTTTAAGGTCAGATCGTCAAGACCAGTTTTTTCGAGGAAGTGGATCAGTTCTTCCTCAATCCTGCTCTGAACATAACTCCCAACTATAATGGGTCGTTCGGATTTAAGCCTAATAGCCTCCACCCTCATTAGTTCGGTATATTCATGTGAGACTGAGTTTGACTTTTTCTACATCTTCCTTCGTGGGACCAGTTTCCGCAGCCTAAGCATCGTTCATATCTTTTTGCTCTTCTTTTCATTGCGCTATTGGAAACTCCACAAAATAGTGTCCTTTGTTCGTCTTGGCGCCACTTTTTCTTTACCTCATTGCTAAAGAGAAAAATTATCTCCCTAAATTCTGGAGGCAACCTAGGTTTTGCTAAATGTATGCAGCAAAGGAAATTGAAATCGAAAGAATGCATTTCCAGTTCTTTAGGGTCTGCCGGTAAAAGACCAGTGTTGTATTTTACCGGCGAGAGGGATAAAGTGGTAACGTTTTGGTTTAGGATTTTTTGGGATTTGTAATTTGGAGAATGGTTTGAAGGGATTGTAACAATATTACCTTCTTCCTTATACAACGCTTCGTGTGGTTTTGAAATGAATAATTGCGACAAGTTCTAAATCACACAAAACATATGACTCACTCAATGCTTCCGAAAAATTTATATATGGCATGAGGATTATCTCACAGTAACGGAGGGATTGGGTATAAACGCCATACTTTGCATAAATTTGTTCTCAGTATTACAAAACTTCTTTTTACTTTTTCACTTTTTTGGTTATAGTAGATTTCTAGTTGGTTCTTTGCAAAAAAAAATTCTCTTGGATTTTCTTTTGGTTTTGTTATAAAAATAGTCTTTATTTGCTACAAAAAATTTGTTATTAGAGAATCTTATAACTAGTTGAGCAAGCAATTGGTTAAGTAATTTCCCTCCCCACACTTGAATCTCACATTGTCCTCAATGTGAAAAGATTCATAAAAGATTAATAATAAGATTCATATGTAGTATGGAGGGTAAAATAGAAAGGAACTTCCCTACGGGCCAACGAAATTTTGACAGAGCGTCCCCTGTTGTTCGTCCGTTTTCTTGTAGTGTACCTATATAAAAACTGTATACGACCAACAAGTATAATAATACTTAAAATTATCATTATTATTATTATTATTATTATTATTATTATTATTATTATTATTATTATTATTATTATTATTATTATTATTATTTTATTTATTATATATTTTTAACTTTATTTCATTGCCTAGTTTAATCAGGGTCTTGGCCAGACCCTACTTCCAGAATGTTCATTGATCTGGGTGGAGGATTAGTACCTCCGAGACGGTTTCGAATGGTCCATCGATGTATGGTTTCAATCGATGTCCATTAACTTTAAACTTCTGGCCTTCAGAATTTGAAATCTCGACTGCCCCATAGTTAAAAACTGATTCAACTTTGTGTGGACCTGTCCAACGAGATTTCAACTTTCCTAGGAAAAGACGTAAACGTGTGTTATATAACAGTACACGGTCGCCAACTTGAAATTTCTTGTTTCCTTTTAAATGGGCGTCGTGTAAACATTTAGTCTTTTCTTTGTAAGACCAGGAATTTTCATATGCAAGTGCTCTTAGTTCTTCGAGCTCGTGAATTTGATCTTCTCGGTTTTTACTGACGGACATTAGATCAAAATTCACTGCTCTCAGAGCCCAATATGCTTTGTGTTTTAGTTCTACGGGTAGATGACCTGCTTTCCCATAAACAAGTTTGAATGGTGTTGTTCCTATGGGGGTTTGGTAAGCCGTCCTGAGGGCCCACAAAGCGTCATCTAACTTTTCTGCCCAATTTTTGCGATTCATTCCTATAGTTCTTTCTAAAATCCTTTTAATTCCTAGATTTGAGACCTCCACCTGCCCACTAGTCTGAGGGTGATATGGTGTTGCCAGTCGGTGGTGAACCCCATATCGTGCTAAGACTTTGTCCATCAGAGCGTTACAGAAGTGGGTACCTCTGTCGCTGATTAGGGCTTTCAGAGTACCGAATCGTGAAAATAACTTTTTCAGAAATCGTACAACTACTCGAGCATCGTTAGTGGGAAGAGCTTGTGCTTCTACCCATTTAGACACGTATTCGACTGCTACAAGGATGTACTTATTTACGAATGAGTTAGGAAATGGGCCCATGAAATCTATTCCCCATACATCAAAGACCTCACAAAATTGAATGCCTTTTTGAGCCATCTCATTTTTGGCTGAGATGTTTCCGGCTCTTTGACAAGCATCGCATGCTTGGATCAAAGCATGTGTGTCTTTATATATGGTGGGCCAGAAAAATCCTGCATCAAACACTTTTCTGACCGTAGTGGCGGTACCGTGGTGCCCACCAGTAGGTCCTTCATGACAGTGTTTGAGAATATCTAAGGCCTCCTTTCCCGCTACACAACTACGAACAACATGATCGGACCCTATCCAAAACAAGTATGGATCTTCCTAGAAGTAGAACTTAAGGTCGGAGAAGAATTTCTTCCGTTGTTGATGAGTTAGCCCTTTTCTTAGGATTCTACAAGCCAGATAGTTTGCGAAGTCGGCAAACCAAGGACTTTCATCCTTTCCTGCTTGACTGGCGTAACACCCCGTAACCGCAGCGGAAACGTAAACGGGATGCAACAGACACGTCTGATATCAACAGCATTGCTTATAAAGAAAACACCACTACATTAATTCACATCATATTACATTGTTCCGAGTTTAGTTACCGTCTAGGCGTTAGCACATAAGTTTTACCAACATTACATTAACATATCTAATACAAAAAGATCATTAAGCTTCCACAAAAGAGCACGCATCATCAAGCATGTAGCATTTATTCCAGTTTGGGAGTACCTAGAAAGCATGTAAAGAAAACGGGTCAACTACGAATAGTTGGTGAGTTTCACTAATTTAAATAAACAGTAACAAATCATTATAATAATCATATATTAGCGATGTAATTATGCTGAGCCCACAAGTGAAACCTCTGTTAACCCAGTACAGTACCCATTCCGGGGGCAATGTTAACCCAGAAACACTTCTAGAGACATCTGGGGACACTGTTAACCCAGTAAAGTACCCATTCCGGGGGCAATGTTAACCCAGAAACACTTCTAGGGACATCTGGGGACACTGTTAACCCAGTACTGTACCCATTCCGTACGATTCCCGTACAATCAAATATTTATATATACACGCAAATCCATGCGTTCAGTATGTACTTAAACATTTTAATAGTAACATGCTTTCCGCCCCGGGAAAATATTTAAAAACAATTCAGAAAAAGGGGCTTGTGAAACTCACCTTATCGCAAGCAGTAACACAGTATGTGAGCTATTAATCCGGATCTGTAATACGATCCCTAAATTCGTTACTATACAATCACTATTAATATAACTTTAACCGTGTTAACCGGTACATCTGGGGACACTGTTAACCCAGTACTGTAACCGTTCCGGGGGCAATGTTAACCCAGAAACACTTCTCCGGACTCAGATTGTGATATCGTTTAGAGTTCACTAGTCAAAATTACTATTAGTCGTTTTTCCCGTTTTGCGTGCCTAGCGCGGTTATCCGTTTTTACGTTTCAAAAATGAGTTTTGTCACACACGACCCGAAAATAGTTGTTGACTGATAATTTAATTATAGTTGTGAAATTAGAGCTCGGTTTAGACGCCCCGTTTGGCCGAGGGACCCGTTTCCGTCTTTAGTGCACCGGAAACTGTTAAATCGGCTAAAATTACTCAAATCATCCGAATTATTTTCGGATGATTTATTTTTACTTGTTTAACTCAATTATATAAAAATAGTTCATTTTTAGGGTTTTTATACACCGGTCAGTTCGTTTATGCGAACTTTACCGGTTTACACGTTTTAAGCTTTAAAAGTTTGTTTTTATTTTCTTTTTAGCACAAATAATTATCCGTTTAGTCTCGGATCTTGAATTTTGCACAAATCACTTTTTGACAGTGGGGAATTTTATAAAAATATTTCCAGAATTAATTTTTATATTTAAAATTTATTTATCTATTTTTAAACACCATTTAAACACTAAATATGTCGTAAATACCAAACGATCTTAGAAAAATCCCAAATTTTTCCTGGATGACCCCTGCCATCCCCATAGTCTCCTGTAATTTTTCCAGAACCAAAATCTCATTTTACATGCCATTTTCACTAAAACTGAGCTAGAAAACCCTAGAACTCGTTTAACCGAAAAGCCTACTTAGACTTCTCCAACTGACCTCAATTTTTGTGTGTGACTTTTAAATGTTATAAAAAGCTTATCTGGAATTTTCCAGAATTTTTCATGATATTTAACTATTTTTCACCATTTTTGGCCAAAACCGAGCATTAAATTCACCAAATATTCATCCTTTGTCCAAAAATTACCAAAATTTCACAGATCTCATAATTTCATGTATCTAACACCTCTGTAAAATTTCATGACCCAACTCTAAACACATCACAATCTGTCCAAATCACAACATCATACAAAAAACCGAACTACCTTGTGTTTCTAGCTTCAAATCGCAAGGATCTCGCTTTCTAGCCCTTGCTATCAACTAGATACAACACCTACAAGCACAATAACACCACACCAAGCAAGTTACACCCACAATCAAGCCATTTCTTTCATGGTTTCGGTTATGCTTTAAAAACAAGGATTTAACCGTAAAAATTCTTTTTTGGTTCGTTTAACTCCTTTCTTGGACCAAGATCCCTTGTATAACCCGTATACATCACTTGATCACGCAACTGTATAATCGAGTATAATCCGTACGGTGAATCATACATACTCGTATAAACGCATTATAAGTCATATATTCATTATTAAATAACACATAAATAGTATATACCGGTTAGGGTATACCTGCTTTTGCCGGAATCGTTACACTCTCCCCCCGTAACAAAAATTTCGTCTTCGAATTTTTACGCGTCGACTACTTCCTTTTGAGGAAATAGATAGGGGTATTTCTTCCGGAATTCGTCCTTTCGTTCCCATGTATATTCTGGGCCTCATTGCGAATTCCATCTGACTTTGACCAACGAAATCTTATTGTGTCTAAGTTGCTTGACTTTCCCGTCTACTATTTCTATGGGTTCCTCTACGAAGTTGAGCTTATCACTTATTTCGACACCCTCTAAAGGTAACACCGATGTCTCATCCGCCAGACATCTTTTCAAGTTCGATACGTGAAACACGTTGTGAACTGCACTCAGCTCACCGGGTAGTTCTAATCGGTATGCTACGGGACCGATTTTTGCAGTAATATTGAATGGTCCAATATATCTCGGGGCTAATTTCCCCGCCTTTCCAAATCTGACTACACCCTTCCAAGGTGATACTTTCAAATACACTTTATCACCTTTCTCAAACGACAACGGTTTTCTACGGGTATCGGCATAACTCTTCTGCCGATCCCGCGCGGCCTTCAGATTGTTCCTAATTTCAAGGATTTTGCTGGTCGTTTCCTGGACCAGGTCTGATCTAATAACCTGAGTGTCGACCAGTTCAGTCCAGCAGAGTGGTGATCGGCACTTCCGACCATACAATGCTTCGTAAGGTGCTGCCTTTATACTGCTATGGTAACTGTTATTATAGGAAAATTCAACGAGTGGAAGATGTTGATCCCAATTTCCCTTAAAATCCAGTACGCATGCACGAAGCAAATCCTCCAGAGTTTGGATGGTCCTCTCGGACAGACCATCGGTCTGAGGGTGGTAAGCTGTGCTTAGATCAATACGCGTTCTCAGCGCTTCTTGCACAGCTTGCCAAAGAATGGAGGTGAAATGGCTATCCCGATCGGAGATGATTGAGATGGGTATCCCATGACGAGACACAATTTCATTTATGTAACATCCCGAAATTTCAAGATAATATTAATTATATTACTTAATAATAGTGGGAAAGTTTACTCGGGTTATCAAGAAATAAATAAAAGAATAGGAGTTGGTATGGGTCGGGTTAGTGTCGGGTAATGGACGTTGGTTATGGATTCGGATTAATAGAGATGGGTTAAATAAGAATGGGCCTGGTCCATGGGATTTCAGGGATATAAATATCCCATAAACCCCAAAATATCTTTCATATTTCACCAAACTCCCTAACACACACATACCCACTAACTTCGCCGGAACCGGCTGAGCCAAGGGAAGAATCGGGCAGGTCCGAGAGAGAGCGATTAGTTGTGTTAACAAGTTAAACGAGATCCAAACAAGCTCAAAAAGGTATGATTCTTGATCTTTGAGGTTTAAAGATCCAAGCTTTTTAGTGTATAAGCGACCAAAAATGGTCGGGAAGCGTAGTGGGTGATATTGAACCATAGCAAGGGTGTTAAAACCGCTCAAAATGCTGAAAGAAACCGAACAGCGGCCGTCTGGACAACTTCGCCTTCATCTGGGCAACTTCGCCTTCAACGCGATGAACTTCGTCTGCAAGCTAAGTTCGCCTGATGAACTTCGCCTGCAAGCTAAGTTCGCCTGATGGCAACTTCGCTGTAAAGTTAAGTTCGCCTAAGGTTCAACTTCGCCTGAAGCCAAGTTCGCCTGATGACAACTTCGCCTGAATCCAAGTTCGCCTGATGGCAACTTCGCTGTAAAGCTAAGTTCGCCTAAGGTTAACTTCGCCTAGAGCTAAGTTCGCCCGAGGGTTAACTTCGCCTAAAGCCAAGTTTGATTAGAAAATAAATTATAAAACGATAAGTTAAAGTAAGCTAATACTAGGCCACCAGATTAGATCAGACGAGTATTGATACGTGTAACTTGTACAGTCAGCCGAGCTCAGTTAGAGAAGGGATTTACAGCTATCAGAAAAAGAAGCAGAATTCAGGTGAGTTTCTAGCCCCATTTATGTGTTACGTTTTCGGGGCTGTGTGCATACTCAATATGTTTGTTAATACACTTATCCTAAGAGATAAGTGTATGCCTTATATGGATAATGTGAAATATATGAATGATTGCTTGACGGTACATGAACGATCTTCGGATATTGCACGTATCGTCAAGGGAAGTGACTAGCTCCTTACATGGATATTAAATAATAAGGTATAGTGTTCCTTTTATGGAAGGTATAGTGTTCCTTTTATGGAAGGTATAGTGTTCCTTTTATGGAAGGTATAGTGTTCCTTTTATGGATAGTAAAGTGTTCCTTCTATGGATAGTATAGTGTTCCTCCTATGGAAATTATATATGGTAGGGTAATGGTAATGATTCTTTTAATAAATATTACGTGACGATCCTCGTATGGATATTTATACAAGGTTAAGGTAGTAATATGTGTCTTCGGATACGGGAAGTAATATATGGGAATAAATTGTATGATACCTGATTAACTAGAACTCACTCAGCGTAGCTGACTTTTAGTATGCACGCAGGTGAGCCGATTACAGAGCTAGCAAGAGGATGACGCATGGCATGGATTGAACGGCTGGCATCTGAAGAAAGAAGTAAAGATGTTTTGAATATAAAGTTTTGTGTTATGGTATCAAAGAAAAGATTTAATGTTTTGTAACAAATGATTGATGTTTTATATTCCGCTAAAAGTTTTAATAAACTCTGATTTGAAGGACTGTGTTTATGAGTAAATCCGACGCTAAAGTAGGGCTACCGGGTTCGGGGCCTTACAAGTTGGTATCAGAGCATAAGTTCGAGAGATTTAAGCATCCTACATGCTTAGACTCGAACAGAGAATGGGATTTAAGTAAGAAAAGAAAGAAGATGCCAGTTCAAGAATGCCATGTGTCGCTCAAGCAAAAATCAGTAAAGGTAAGGTGTATGATTAAATGATATATGTTAATGAGAAAGAAAAGAGACGTGAACGATAAGGATAGAAGTAATTGATTGTTTGATTTGACTAACTGCTTAAGTAGAACCAGCACAAATAGACTCATAATGGGAAGTGAATAGGACACGGAAAGCAACGTGATCAGCTAGTCACAGCTGGCCACTGTTATTACCTGTTAGCCTTGCTATCCTTGTACTAAATAGTTCCTTGAGTGATGATGTTTGTGTTGTCCCTTTAAGAATACTGATGGCTGGAGCTGGAGAAGTTGTGGGAACTGGGGGTCGCACTGGACGTTGTGGCAGGCCTCGTCTTGTCCGGCAACCCTCAGTAGAAGAAGTTTCCCACACCGAAGATGAAGGGAGCGCCGCTGGAGGAGACCAGAACAACAACGAAGAAGTTCAACTTAGCCCTGCGGTTCAAGCAGCCATTGTTCAAGCTGTAGTTGCTGCTGTGAAGAACCTGAATCCCGAAGGATCTGCTGGAAGCCGTGAACGAACCGTTGAAGGGGCAGGTGGTAATAATAGAAAGGATGACGAGAGGGAAAGGAGTGACTCGAGTGAGGTAAAGTCTGTGAAAGATGATGATAGGAAGAGGGGCCGAGGCGGTTGCAACTATAAGTCCTTCAAAGGTTGTGACCCGCCTAAGCTGACTGGTTTAGGAGACGCAATCGCTACTCTTCAGTGGATAACCGCCATGGATAAGGTTATCCGCATTAGCGAGTGCCGTCCTGACCAAGCTGTCGGTTATGCCACTCAATCTTTTGAAGATGAGGCTATGTATTGGTGGGAGAGTGTGGAGCAGAGGAAGACCCGTGAAGAGATCAAGGCGATGAGTTGGAATGACCTAAAGGACATGGTGATGAAGAGGTTCTGCGCTGATACAGAAGTTGAAAGAGTGGAGATGAAGTTTCTGAATTTGAAAGCGGGAGAGATGACACAACGGGAGTATACTACTGAATTCAACCGCATGTCTAGGTTGGTACCTGACATGGTGAACACCGAAGCTAAAAGGATCAAGTGTTACGTAAGGGGACTTCCGCGGAATGTTCGCACTTTGGTTAAGTCTAGTAAGCCCGCAACATTTGACTCAGCCGTGGAATTGGCCGAGATGATTTATGAGGACCTTGCCAACTGTGAAGGGGAGAAGATGGAACCGAAGAAAAAGAACCCAACCCCAGAACCAGAGGAAGCCAATGAGGTGGATCCACGCAAAAAGAAGGCAAGGCAAGAGGGGTTCACTGCTTGTGAAAAATGTGGGAAGAGACACCCCGGAGAGTGTAGAAAGAGATTAGGTGTTTGCTACAGGTGTGAAAGAGCAGGACATTCCTCTTGGGAATGTAATGATTACCATAGGTGTCACAACTGTGGAGGACGTGGGCACCTAGCAAGGGATTGCAAGAAGCCAAAGGGAGGACATGAAGGAGAGAAGAGTGCTTGAGGTTTAATAGATTCCTCCGTATGCTTAGAGAAGACATTCAAGAAGGCTAGATGCTAGCCATAAGTATTAAATCTATGTGTAACTTATTGATGACTCGATGCGTGTTGTTTTATGTTGAAATTTAGACTGGTGTTTATTAATTATGGTACGAATTGTCTGAATGCATGTTAGTCATGATAAATTGACGTGTTGTGATAGAGTGTCGACTTAGGCTTTAGCATTAATATGATATAAGACAAAGCCTCTTAAAGATCGAAACGAGACTTGGTACATTGAGGGCCTCATGGACAAGCTACCTTAAATAGCTAATACACGTGACCACCATTCGATAACTGCAAAGTCGGAAGTAAGAAGGGTAACTCAGAAAACGAAGGCGATTCAATAAAGCGTGTAAATATAAGAAGTTTTCCTTTTATAGGGAATAAGTTAGGTTTCGGGGACGAAACCTCTTTAAGGAGGGAAGACTTGTAACATCCCGAAATTTCAAGATAATATTAATTATATTACTTAATAATAGAGGGAAAGTTTACTCGGGTTATCAGGAAATAAATAAAAGAATAGGAGTTGGTATGGGTCGGGTTAGTGTCGGGTAATGGACGTTGGTTATGGATTCGGATTAATAGAGATGGGTTAAATAAGAATGGGCCTTAGGTCCATGGGATTTCAGGGATATAAATATCCCATAAACCCCAAAATATCTTTCATATTTCACCAAACTCCCTAACACACACATACCCACTAACTTCGCCGGAACCGGCTGAGCCAAGGGAAGAATCGGGCAGGTCCGAGAGAGAGCGATTAGTTGTGTTAACAAGTTAAACGAGATCCAAACAAGCTCAAAAAGGTATGATTCTTGATCTTTGAGGTTTAAAGATCCAAGCTTTTTAGTGTATAAGCGACCAAAAATGGTCGGGAAGCGTAGTGGGTGATATTGAACCATAGCAAGGGTGTTAAAATCGCTCAAAATGCTGAAAGAAACCGAACAGCGGCCGTCTGGACAACTTCGCCTTCATCTGGGCAACTTCGCCTTCAACGCGATGAACTTCGCCTGCAAGCTAAGTTCGCCTGATGAACTTCGCCTGCAAGCTAAGTTCGCCTGATGGCAACTTCGCTGTAAAGTTAAGTTCGCCTAAGGTTCAACTTCGCCTGAAGCCAAGTTCGCCTGATGACAACTTCGCCTGAAGCCAAGTTCGCCTGATGGCAACTTCGCTGTAAAGCTAAGTTCGCCTAAGGTTAACTTCGCCTAGAGCTAAGTTCGCCCGAGGGTTAACTTCGCCTAAAGCCAAGTTTGATTAGAAAATAAATTATAAAGCGATAAGTTAAAGTAAGCTAATACTAGGCCACCAGATTAGATCAGACGAGTATTGATACGTGTAACTTGTACAGTCAGCCGAGCTCAGTTAGAGAAGGGATTTACAGCTATCAGAAAAAGAAGCAGAATTCAGGTGAGTTTCTAGCCCCATTTATGTGTTACATTTTCGGGGCTGTGTGCATACTCAATATGTTTGTTAATACACTTATCATAAGAGATAAGTGTATGCCTTATATGGATAATGTGAAATATATGAATGATTGCTTGACGGTACATGAACGATCTTCGGATATTGCACGTATCGTCAAGGGAAGTGACTAGCTCCTTACATGGATATTAAATAATAAGGTATAGTGTTCCTTTTATGGAAGGTATAGTGTTCCTTTTATGGAAGGTATAGTGTTCCTCCTATGGAAATTATATATGGTAGGGTAATGGTAATGGTTCTTTTAATAAATATTACGTGACGATCCTCGTATGGATATTTATACAAGGTTAAGGTAGTAATATGTGTCTTCGGATACGGGAAGTAATATATGGGAATAAATTGTATGATACCTGATTAACTAGAACTCACTCAGCGTAGCTGACTTTTAGTATGCACGCAGGTGAGCCGATTACAGAGCTAGCAAGAGGATGACGCATGGCATAGATTGAACGGCTGGCATCTGAAGAAAGAAGTAAAGATGTTTTGAATATAAAGTTTTGTGTTATGGTATCAAATAAAAGATTTAATGTTTTGTAACAAATGATTGATGTTTTATATTCCTCGAAAATTTTAATAAACTCTGATTTGAAGGACTGTGTTTATGAGTAAATCCGACGCTAAAGTAAGGCTACCGGGTTCGGGGCCTTACAATTTATATAAATCTACGCAAGTCTCTCAGTGTTATAATTATTCCTAATCGGGATAAAATGTGCCGATTTGGTTAATCGATCCACGATTACCCAAATTGCATCATGTCCTCGGGACGTCTTAGGAAGATGTGTCACAAAATCCATCGTGATTTGCTCCCACTTCCATTCGGGAATTTCCGGTTGTTGTAACATCCCTGAGGGTTTCTGGTGCTCCGCCTTAACTCTCGCACAAGTCGTACATTTACCAACGTACGTGGCTATATCCTTTTTCATACCCGCCCACCAGTAAAACTCTTTCACATTCTTGTACATCTTATCCGATCCCGGATGTATGGAATATTTCGATCTATGCGCTTCATCCATGATTAATTCACGAAGGTCATGGAGGGTCGGGATCCAAACCCGATTTTTGAAATAGAGAATTTCGTCCACGCGCTGTTCGAAATTCTTCTCATTACCGTAAAGTCCCTCCTTTTCCAATTGTTCCTCTTTCAACGCCTCACGTTGAGCGACTCGAATCAGGTCCGAAAGGTTCGACTGGACTATCATCCCCAGTGCTCGCACTCGCAATGGCTTAATCCGATCTTTCCTACTCAGGGCATTGGCTACGACGTTAGCCTTGCCGGGGTGATAACGGATGTCACAGTCATAATCGCTTAACAACTCGACCCATCTTCGTTGCCTCATATTCAGTTCTTTCTGATCGAATATGTGTTGCAAACTTTTATGATCGGTGAAGATGGTGCACTTCGTACCGTAGAGATAATGTCTCCAGATTTTAAGTGCGAAGATAACCGCTCCCAGTTCTAAGTCGTGAGTAGTATAATTTTTCTCGTGTACTTTTAACTGTCGGGAAGCATAAGCTATAACCTTATTATTCTGCATCAACACGCATCCTAACCCTCTACGCGATGCGTCACAATACGCGACAAAACCATCGTCTCCATCGGGGAGACTTAAAATCGGCGCTTGGCACAATTTTTGTTTTAGCGTTTGAAACGCCGTTTCCTGCTCTTCTCCCCATTCATACTTTCAATCCTTTTGAGTCAGGAGAGTTAAAGGTTGGGCGATGCTGGAAAAGTTCTCTATAAATCGACGATAATATCCAGCTAAGCCTAAGAATTGGCGGATTTCCTTTGGCGATTTAGGCGCTTGCAAATTCTTAATTGCTTCAACCTTACTCGGATCAACGTGTATTCCTTGATGGTTTACGACGTGACCGAGGAATTGCACTTCTTGTAACCAGAAGTTACACTTGGAGAATTTTGCATACAACTAATCCTGATTCAGAAGCTCTAAAATTATTCTTAAGTGTTGCTCGTGCTCTTCTTTACTTTTCTAGTAAATCAGAATATCGTCAATAAACACGATTACGAATTTGTCGAGATAGGGTTTACAGACTCGATTCATGAGGTCCATGAACACTGCCGGTGCATTTGTTAGCCCGAAAGGCATAACTAAGAACTCGTAATGGCCGTAGCGAGTCCGGAATGCGGTTTTTGGAATATCTTCTTCCTGAATTCTAACCTGATGGTATCCCGATCTAAGATCGATTTTTGAGAAATAGCTCGCACCTTGCAGCTGGTCAAACAGATCATCAATTCGGGGAAGAGGGTACCTATTTTTGATTGTCAACTTGTTCAACTCCCTGTAATCAATGCACATTCTAAGGCTCCCATCCTTCTTTTTCACGAATAATACAGGTGCGCCCCACGGGGAATGACTAGGACGTATAAATCCTTTATCCAACAATTCTTGCAACTGATTGGATAATTCTTGCATCTCGGACGGTGCAAGTCGGTAGGGTGCTTTAGCAACAGGGCCATCTTGAGGTATTAAATCGATTCTAAACTTGACCTGTCGGGTTGGCGGTAAACCAGGAAGTTCTTCTGGGAAAACTTGTGGAAATTCGCGTACCACCGGGATATCGTCCACCCGTTCCTCCTCAGAATCTGTGGCCATCAAACTCGCTAGATACGCCACGCATCCCTGTCGTATATATTTTAACACTTTGAGGTGGGATATAAATGGTATCATTGTGCCCGATTTCTCTTCTTGCACTAACACCTCTTCGTCATCCGACACCCGGATCTTGACGATTTTCTTTTCACAGTTTATTTCCACTTTGTTACGTGCTAACCAATCCATTCCCACTATCACGTCAAAACTACCTAATTCTACCGGTAATAAGTCAATCAGGAAGGATTGATCGTTCAGAATAAAAGGGCAATTCCGAACTATCTGATTAACTATCATGGTTTTATCGTTAGCGACTTCTACGGTGTAAGGTTCTATGGTTTCACTAATCGGAAGGTTTGCTATCGATAGGAACTTAACGGAGACAAAAATTCTATCGGCGCCCGTATCAAATAATACAAAAGCGTAATGATCAGAGACGAGGAATGTACCTGTCACTACGCTGGGGTCCTGGCGTGCTTCTTTCGCCCCCATCACAAATGCTCGGCCTCTCGCGGGATTGGACGACGATGCCTGACCCACGGTTTGCCTCCCGTTTCCTTCCTGGTTCAGTTTCGGACAGTTTCTTGAAGTGATCTGTGCTGCCGCATTCAAAGCAAGCACGGCTGGTGGTCATCATTTGGTTTCCTTGTGGGTTTTGTTGTCGGGCTGGTTGGGTCCTAAATGGCTGCGCACGGATAGGTTGCGGTTGTCGGTTCAGATTGTTCAGGTTTGTCCTACATCTCGGTGCGTAGTGCCCATCCCTGCCATACCGGTGGCACACTACCTCCTTGCACACGCCACCATGCTGGTAACCGCATTTCCCACACTTAGGGAACGTCCCTTTCTGCGATTCCTGCCTTCCGCCTGAACTAGTCATGGCGTAGTTCTGGGCAGCGGGCCTAGCACGTTTATTTTGCTGCTTCTCCTGGATCCTATGGTAATACGTACCCCGTTTTCCCCCAGCAGACTCTCCTGCCACCTTCAGTGACCCACTCCTTACGAAATCGTATGTGACGATACCAGCTTGCGTCACCGCACCCTCAAACGTCTTGTGTCCCCAGCGTTGACTATACTCCTTACTACCGGAGTTAGTCCCCATATATAACGCTCAACCCTCTTTGACTCTGGGGTGACCAACCATGGCACCAATCGCGACAACTCATTGAATCGGTTCGTATAACCCAAGTGGTCTGCCCCCTGCATCTCCAGGTTCCACAATTCGTTTTCTAATTTCTGCAGTTCGTTTTTCGGGCAGAAATGCTCCAGTACAAGGGCCTTGAGCTCTGCCCAGGTCATGCGGTTTGTCGCTGCCTGACCGCGAGTTTGCACTATTGTGTTCCACCATGTCAAGGCATGGTCCGTGAACGTGCAGGTAGCATACTTAACAACGTAATCCTCAGGGCAGTTGCTGATGTTCACAACAGACTTTATTTTCTCAATCCACTTAACCAACCCATTTGGTCCCTCAGACCCGCTAAATTCTAGGGGCTTGCACAACATAAAATCTTTAATTGAACATCCCTTTGTTGCGGGAGTCGGTTCAGTGCGGTTCGTTTCAACACTAGGCATAGGGCCATTACTGTCTGTAACGACCACCCTAGGCGGTGCGTCATTACTCGGAATCGGGTTATCGTTCGGTGGAGGATTAACATTTTGTTCCCCATCATTATTGGTGGTCGTTTGATTGCTCGATGGGCCTGGATTGGTCGTATTATTAATACTGGCGGCGATGCGCGATACTATATCCGGTATCGCCGCCTCTAGCTGTCGAGCAATCAGACAGTCCACATCCACTTCTGACATTTGAGTTGACCGTTTTGGTGCCATTCTACACAACATTAAGAAAAATACATATAATTAATACAATTTCCAATCTCGATACACAACACATATTCCATTCATTAATAAACATCATTACATATTAGATAAACATCATTTCATATTACATTCCTACCATCAACACATAGATTAAGTTTTCATACATCAGTCCTACATCGGCATCATTTCGACATAACCCGCTATGGGTCAGTGCTTGGATGATACACCAAAAGTATCTACAATGATATCCCAAAAAAAGGCCCCCTATGGGCTAGTGGCTGTACTATAACTACCCAAGATTCACTCTATGTTAGCATCGCCACTAACTGCTTACACAGAGTATCAAAAAGCGGACCCTGACTACTACCACCCTAACATGACTAAACATGACGGTACACCAACCACACCAACACTGCCACCATCACCACTAACACCGCCATCAAACCCCGGATCCGTGTCTCCATCCGGTCAATCATCCACTGGGAGTATGCGTCCTCCCTCCTCAGCTGGCCAATCGCGTACTGGCTGTCCAGTACGCAGTCCGCCAGGTGTCTCCTCCTCTGGATCCCCACCGTCAAGGCGACGGTGTGATCAACCACCTGCTCGTGGAGCACTCGGAGCCATGCAGCCTCGGAGGAGGGACGCTCATCCCTCTCCAGCCTAGCGGTACCCCACACAGGTGGGGGTACAGGCTCGGGCTGGGGGCGGGAGGACTCGCCCCTGTGGTAAGTAGGTCTGGGTGGGGTAGAGGTAGGTGGGACATAAGGGACACTGATCCACGCTGTGAGGCGGGGACCGGGTCTGGGAGGGGTAGGGGTGGCCTGTGGTGCGGGTGGGGTGGGGAATCTGGCAACCCTAGTAGGGGAGGACAGGCTAGCACTCCTACGGCTAGTCTCACTAGGCTCAGTGCTGGATGCTAGGCGTAAGCTCCTGGAGTTCCCGGAACTGACCTCCTCCGGGTCCTCCTCCACTGACAAACTTCGTGATCTCGACATCCTTACCTGTACACAAGTTAGCAAACATGTAGTTCCTTCCATAATGTGAATCATAATTAATATACACATACTTATACAACTTTGTCACATAAAAATATTATCATATACTTACACATATGTTGCCAATTTTACCTATTAATGCTCCCCGTGACTTCCCCTGAATTCCCTCGTGCGGACAAGTCTGTTATTATGTTCCGGACCATAATAACTCACTTGTCCATCCAAGTTCATCCAGATCTCGTCACCATAAATTATTAGTTGATATTCAGATCCTATAATACTTGAGCTACTGGTTATATTTTAGGTATCTTTTAAAGACATCCTAATTCTTTATAACCAATGGCTCTGATACCAAGTTCTGTAACACCCCGTAACCGCAGCGGAAACGTAAACGGGATGCAACAGACACGTCTGATATCAACAGCATTGCTTATAAAGAAAACACCACTACATTAATTCACATCATATTACATTGTTCCGAGTTTAGTTACCGTCTAGGCGTTAGCACATAAGTTTTACCAACATTACATTAACATATCTAATACAAAAAGATCATTAAGCTTCCACAAAAGAGCACGCATCATCAAGCATGTAGCATTTATTCCAGTTTGGGAGTACCTAGAAAGCATGTAAAGAAAACGGGTCAACTACGAATAGTTGGTGAGTTTCACTAATTTAAATAAACAGTAACAAATCATTATAATAATCATATATTAGCGATGTAATTATGCTGAGCCCACAAGTGAAACCTCTGTTAACCCAGTACAGTACCCATTCCGGGGGCAATGTTAACCCAGAAACACTTCTAGAGACATCTGGGGACACTGTTAACCCAGTAAAGTACCCATTCCGGGGGCAATGTTAACCCAGAAACACTTCTAGGGACATCTGGGGACGCTGTTAACCCAGTACTGTACCCATTCCGTACGATTCCCGTACAATCAAATATTTATATATACACGCAAATCCATGCGTTCAGTATGTACTTAAACATTTCAATAGTAACATGCTTTCCGCCCCGGGAAAATATTTAAAAACAATTCAGAAAAAGGGGCTCGTGAAACTCACCTTATCGCAAGCAGTAACACAGTATGTGAGCTATTAATCCGGATCTGTAATACGATCCCTAAATTCGTTACTATACAATCACTATTAATATAACTTTAACCGTGTTAACCGGTACATCTGGGGACACTGTTAACCCAGTACTGTAACCGTTCCGGGGGCAATGTTAACCCAGAAACACTTCTCCGGACTCAGATTGTGATATCGTTTAGAGTTCACTAGTCAAAATTACTATTAGTCGTTTTTCCCTTTTTGCGTGCCTAGCACGGTTATCCGTTTTTACGTTTCAAAAATGAGTTTTGTCACACACGACCCGAAAATAGTTGTTGACTGATAATTTAATTATAGTTGTGAAATTAGAGCTCGGTTTAGACGCCCCGTTTGGCCGAGGGACCCGTTTCCGTCTTTAGTGCACCGGAAACTGTTAAATCGGCTAAAATTACTCAAATCATCCGAATTATTTTCGGATGATTTATTTTTACTTGTTTAACTCAATTATATAAAAATAGTTCATTTTTAGGGTTTTTATACACCGGTCAGTTCGTTTAGGCGAACTTTACCGGTTTACACGTTTTAAGCTTTAAAAGTTTGTTTTTATTTTCTTTTTAGCACAAATAATTATCCGTTTAGTCTCGGATCTTGAATTTTGCACAAATCACTTTTTGACAGTGGGGAATTTTATAAAAATATTTCCAGAATTAATTTTTATATTTAAAATTTATTTATCTATTTTTAAACACCATTTAAACACTAAATATGTCGTAAATACCAAACGATCTTAGAAAAATCCCAAGTTTTTCCTGGATGACCCCTGCCATCCCCATAGTCCCCTGTAATTTTTCCAGAACCAAAATCTCATTTTACATGCCATTTTCACTAAAACCGAGCTAGAAAACCCTAGAACTCGTTTAACCGAAAAGCCTACTTAGACTTCTCCAACTGACCTCAATTTTTGTGTGTGACTTTTAAATGTTATAAAAAGCTTATCTGGAATTTTCCAGAATTTTTCATGATATTTAACTATTTTTCACCATTTTTGGCCAAAACCGAGCATTAAATTCACCAAATATTCATCCTTTGTCCAAAAATTACCAAAATTTCACAGATCTCATAATTTCATGTATCTAACACCTCTGTAAAATTTCATGACCCAACTCTAAACACATCACAATCTGTCCAAATCACAACATCATACAAAAAACCGAACTACCTTGTGTTTCTAGCTTCAAATCGCAAGGATCTCGCTTTCTAGCCCTTGCTATCAACTAGATACAACACCTACAAGCACAATAACACCACACCAAGCAAGTTATACCCACAATCAAGCCATTTCTTTCATGGTTTCGGTTATGCTTTAAAAACAATGATTTAACCGTAAAAATTCTTTTTTGGTTCGTTTAACTCCTTTCTTGGACCAATATCCCTTGTATAACCCGTATACATCACTTGATCACGCAAGAATCGGTTTCATCTCGGGTTTTCACCCTTTTTCACTTGAAACTTCATTTTCTTGCAAATAACTCGAGAAAGGGAGGTGAAAACGTGAATAACTCAATCTTTACCTCGTTGTTCTTGCTACAAAATCTCGGTTTTAGATCATGAAGTTGAGAGAATTGAGGAAAATGAAGTTGTTTGTTTTTAAAAAAAATAACAAGGTAGGGGTGTTACCCCCTCCTTATCCGATCGGACTCAAGGGAGAGGTGGGGTGGGACCCACTTCTCCATTCTTAGCCACTCATTCAGATTTCTGTAATCTGGATAATGTTTTGGATAATCTGGTTCAGTTCGTTTTTCGGTTAAACGTTTAATTCGGCTTAAAATGAGGTTAAAACGGTCGTTTTCGGCTTAAAAAATGAAATTTATATAAAACCGATTTAAAAACTTCAAAAACTTAAACCATGACTTTCATTAACTTAAAACATCATATTATTAATAATTGCGCATCTTTTTCGGCTTGATCGATCATCTCTTGCTCGGTTTGGTATTAAAGGTTTCGTTTAACGTACCGACGTACCATTAAATCGAAAATTCTTTTCTGTGCTTTAATTCACTTACCCCGAAGCTTTAATACTTCGTAAACATCACTAAATATCATATATCTCGTCTATAATGTAATCCTCGATTCGCTCGGGTTTCAACAACCGTTAATCGGTTAATCGTATTTCCAATACGATTAACTGTATAATCGAGTATAATCCGTACGGTGAATCATACATACTCGTATAAACGCATTATAAGTCATATATTCATTATTAAATAACACATAAATAGTATATACCGGTTAGGGTATACCTGCTTTTGCCAGAATCGTTACAACTGCTTGTATATGCATGAGAATTTCGTGTGGAAAATTATCATCGATAATTTCTTTGTGAAGTTCCTCTGAATCTGGACATTCTAAGCGTGAGAGATGGTCTGCGGCTACATTCTCTGCTCCTCTCTTGTCCTTGACTTCTATATCGAATTCTTGGAGTAGTAGGATCCATCGGATAAGTCTAGGTTTGGTATCTTGTTTGTTGAAGAGGTAACGTATGGCGGCATGGTCGGTGTAAACTATGGTTTTGGAAAGAACGAGGTATGATCTAAATTTCTCAAAGGCAAAGACTACTTCTAGTAACTCTTTTTCTGTTGTGGTGTAATTTTCTTGTGCATCATTAGGAGTTTTACTAGCATAGTAAATTGGGTGAAAATGTTTTTCTTTGCGTTGCCCGAGTACGGCTCCAACTGTAAAGTCGCTTGCATCGCACATGATTTCGAATGGAAGGGTCCAATCGGGTGTAGTCATGATTGGTGCATTGACGAGTTTGTCTTTTAATATGTTGAATGATTCAACACATTCTTTTGAGAAGACAAATGGTGTGTCTTTCTCTAGAAGTTTAGTCATAGGTCTAGCAATTTTGGAAAAGTCTTTTATGAAGCGAAGGTAAAATCCTGCGTGACCTAGAAAACTTCTAATGGCTCTAACAGAAGTTGGTGGTGGAAGTTTGGATATGGTTTCTATTTTTTCCCTATCAACTTCTAGTCCTGCTCGGGATATCTTATGACCTAGAACGATGCCTTCTTTGACCATAAAGTGGTATTTTTCCCAGTTGAGTACTAAATTCACTTCCTCACACCTAGTCAACATTTTGTCTAGGTTTTTCAGACAATGAACGAAGGAGTCTCCAAAGACTGAGAAGTCGTCCATGAAAACTTCCATAGAGTGCTCGATCATTTCATGAAAGATGGCCACCATGTAACGTTGGAAGGTGGCCGGAGCATTACATAATCCAAATTGCATTCTTCGGTAGGCGAAGGTTCCGTATGGACAAGTGAAAGTGGTTTTCTCCTGATCTTCAGGAGCAATGGGAATTTGAAAGTATCCGGAGAATCCATCAAGAAAACAGTAGAACAATTTTCCAGAGAATCGCTCAAGCATTTGATCGATAAAAGGAAGTGGAAAATGATCTTTTCTTGTGGCGTCATTAAGCTTCTGGTAGTCAATGCAAACTCGCCAGCCTGTGATGGTTCTCATCGGTATTAGCTCGTCCTTCTCATTCATTACAACTGTCATTCCTCCCTTATTGGGTACTACTTGAACGGGACTTACCCAAGGTGAATCCGAGATCGGGTAGATTAATCTGGCATCAAGCAGTTTGATTACTTCCTTCTTCACCACATCTTGCATGTTGGGATTGAGACGTCTTTGATGTTGGACCACGGGTTTGTATTCTTCTTCCATGAGGATTTTGTGAGTACAAAAGGAGGGACTGATGCCCTTGATATCCATGATCTTCCATGCGATGGCCTTCTTATGGTTTTTGAGAACCTTAAGAAGTTCGTCTTTCTCTTCTTTGGAAAGGTGAGATGAAATAATTACTAGGAGTTGAGAATCTTTTTCTAGGAAGGCGTATTCGAGATGGTTTGGTAGTTCTTTTAACTCTAAGTCTGGTGGTTCTTCGATCGATGGTTTTGATTTTTCATTGCATTCATTGATCTCGTATATCATTTCTGATTCTTCGTGGTAATTGTTATTGAAATTTTCATTTTCTACAATTGGTTTGTTTAGTGTTTTGTCTAAGACTTGTGTTTCTATGGGAGTACTGATGAAGGAATCTCGCATATAGCAACTTACAATGGAGTCTATGATGTCAACACAGTATAAGGTGTCATCGTGTTGTTGCGGATATTACATAGATTTTCCTATGTCAAAAGTGATTGCCTCGTCATTGACCCTAAGAGTAAGTTTTCCGGTGCAAACATCAATGATAGCCTTTGCGGTGGCTAAAAAGGTTCTTCCTAAAATTAGAGGTACACTTTTGTCTTCCTCCATGTCTAGAATCACAAAATCTACTTGGAAAACGAACTTGTCAATTTTGACAAGCATGTTTTCAACAATGCCCCGAGGGTATTTAACGGATCGGTCAGCTAACTGAATGCTCATGCGGGTGGGCTTTGGTTCTCCTATCCCTAGTTTTTCAAAAACCGCATAAGGCATTAAATTAATACTAGCTCCTAGGTCAGCCAGGGCATTGCTAACAGATAAATTTCCTATGAGACAAGGGATAGTAAAGCTCCCTGGATCGGTCATCTTTGTCGGTAGCTTGCTTTGGAGGACAGCTGAACATTCTTCACTTAGGGTGACATGCGAGAGTTCCTCGAGATTCCTTTTATTGGTCAGCACTTCTTTGAGAAACTTTGCATAGTTCGGCATTTGAGCAATGGCATCGACGAAAGGGATGTTGATGTGGAGTTGTTTGAAGAGTTCTAAAAACTTCCCGTACTGAGCTTCTAATCGTTCCTGCTTCAGCCGTCCAGTGTATGGAATAGGTGGAATATAAGTTCGGACTGACTCCTTGGGTTGTACGGTGCCCGTTGGGATCAGTCTTTCCTGCGTTTTATCAGGGGATTCCTTTTCCATAACTGGTTCCGAAGTTGGTGAGGCAACAGTGGTTGTGCTACTTCTTAATGTAACAGCGTTGGCGGCTACATTTGGGTTTGTTATAGTGTTGCCTGGAAGAGCGTCGGGTGGTCTTTCTGACAATTGTCGGGCAATCTGTCCGATCTGAGTTTCTAGATACCGCAATGATGCTTGTTGACTTTTGAGTTCGGCTTCATGTTTTAACAATACTCCGTTGATATCAACAGCTCTTGATTCGGCCTTCTTCTCTGCTTCATTTGTTTTGGTTATGAGTTGGATTAACATCTCTTCGATCTTTGAGTAGCTCGGATGTTGATGGCTACTGGAACTTTGATCTTGGAATTGTGGTTCAGGCTGGAAGGAATGATTCATCGGTCTCTTTTCGAATCCGGGTAGGGTTTGAGTGTTACCTCCGTCTTTCCAGCTGAAATTCGGGTGGTTTCTCCATCCTGGATTGTAGTTGTTGCTGAAAGTGTTGTTTTGTCGAGCGATGAAATCGACTTCTTCCATGGCCATAATGACTTGTTTACAGTCACTTGCTTTATGACTTCCTCCACAAGTGTCGCAGGTGAGTCTGGTTTTTGATAGCTCGGTTTGAAGTTGTTCGAATTTTTTAGAAAGGGCTTCAAGCTGTGCTGTGACAAGAGTATTGGAATCGACGTGATGTATTCCTTTATGGGTAGGTGTAGATCTTGGTGGGTTGTAAGCGTAACTCTTCTTTGCAGCTTTCTCCAGGACTTCAAATGCTTCGTTAGGTGATTTGGATCCCGGGTCTCCACCAGCGATTTGGTCGATGGCCTGTTTGTTTTGACTGGATTGTGCGTCAAAAAAAGTTTGTACTTGTAACCATACTCTCAGTCCATGGTGTGGGCATCTTCTCAGAAGACTTTTGTATCTTTCCCATGCTGCGTGTAACGACTCATCATCATCGGTCCGGAATCCGGTAATGCTGGCTCGGTATTTGGCAGTTTTATCGGGCGGAAAATATTTGAGGAGAAACGGTTCAACCATCTGGTCCCAAGTGGTTATGGAACCAGAGGAAATAGATTCTATCCATTATAGGGCTTGGCCCCTTAGAGAGAAAGGAAAGAGTTTGAGTTTGATTTGATCGTCTGAACAGTTTTGGATTTTAAAAGTTCCGCAGATTCGTAGAAATCGAGATATGTGAGAAAGAGGATCTTCATCGAGGAGACCATGAAATTGAACTGAATTTTCTACCATATGAATGGTGCTAGATTTGATTTCGAAATTTTCGGTAATTTCGGGTGGAGCCACTCCATTACCATAGCCTTCGAGAGATGGCTTGGCATACTGGCTCATGTTCGGCTCATTGTTCTGGGCCGCCATCATTTCTTCGGTTTGATTTTCTCCTGATGCGGTGGCGTCTACTGATTCTTCTTTGATTTCTTCTGCGGTTTGTGTAGTCCTTTACGAGTTCGTCGACGAAAGAGTCGTTCCGGTTCAGAAATTGGAGAAACAAGCTCATGCTCAAAAGTAGAGGACATACATGAGGCTAAATCAAAAGTACACTAAAGTAAAAGTTAGCTAAAGTTAATCTAAGTTGAATTATAAGTTAAGCTATTTTAAACTAAACTAATGTCTAAGTTAATTAAGCTAAAGTAAAGTAAGGTAACTAAAGGTAAAAAGTAGGCTAGCCGTAAAATTATATATTTTAACATTTAGTAAAAATTAAAGATAAAATAAAATAGAAGTTAAAAATTTGTACAATTATAGACAATGATTAAATTAAAACTTGGATCGTTCTTAGAAACGTACCGTGTCCCCGGCAACGGCGCCAAAAACATTGATGCGTGCGTGCTAGTGATATAAAATATGAAAGGTTGGATGATTTGCTTTTGCACAATATCATGTTTTAAATTTATAAAAGTGATTTCTACAAAGACTAAACAAACACAAAATAGGCAAGTGTACCTATCGTATATGTAGAATAGTATTGGTAAGAACCAAGTATCGATCCGTGGACACAAATGTTTCTAATAATGAATTATTGTTTTACTTTACTCGGAGGTTTTAATCATTTTGGGGTTAATTTTCTTCAAACTTCTTATAAAATATAAATACTTATATATATATAATATATAGGTGACCAAGAAAAGAGATTCTAAACGAGTTGTTCAATTATGTGAAGGTTACCATCTAAGATCAAGAATCCACTTCATTTTAGCATTGATAAATAATATTTGAACATGTGGTAAACTTGCCATAATAATATATGATAGATAGCTCCTTAAACCGTAAGTGAGCATCTTTGGCACTAAGGAGATAGCATGCGCATTTTAAAGTCCACCCTTTCCTAATGTCATGCCATCTCAATGATGTCAATTTAAGTTGGCAAGTAGTTTCGTAAAGTAGAAAGATTAGGATTGACTTCGATTTCTCAAATACCAATTCTAACAACTTCGGGTGGTTGTAGTTTAGTCACACAATCTCCCCTTGGTTGATTTATGTAGGTTATAATTACACATTCTATTAACATATGATTTCTTTAACTAGCATGATATCCCAAGCAAAGCCATTTTCGGATTACCAAGACTTAGAGAAATACATCATAACTTATATCTCGTCATTTCTAAGTACAATATAAGGATCCATGTTTCGATAATGTATCAAAGTATTTCTATCTTTCAAGAACATGAATCGATCATGAACGATTGCCAATATAATTGACAACCACCAACTTTGAATTAGTGATTTAAAATGGTGAAACATTTCTCATCAAAAGATAATTGTAATATAACCATGTACTTTATTAGACTACACCACATGTTTTCATAAATTTTAGATGGTAAAAGGAGTTTAGCTCATAATGAGCATAGTGATAAACATTAAGATGATTGATAATAACAAATACATGATTAAACTTGAAACAATCTAATCAAATGTAGATGAATCTTTCTTCTTAATGATGATGATGATGGTTGATGATGATGATTAGTGGTGATGACCTTCAAACCTTCAAACTCTTCACTAGATCTTCAAAGTGAGTGTTAGTGTGTGTTTTTATAAGTGAAAACCGGAGAGAATTCTTTTCAAGGCACACTCTTCAAATGGCACAAGAGCCACTATTTATAGGCAATCTGGAGTGTGAAGCACGACCCCGTGCTTGATGAGCACGCCCCCGTGCATTTTTAAGACATGTGCCAGATTTGTTTTGTCTTTTCTGTGACGTGGCCACGGCCCCGTGCTTGATGAGCACGGCCCCGTGCTTTTTAGTGACATGTGCTAATTCTTTTTGTCGTTTCTGAAAGGTAAGCACGGCCCCGTGCTTCCTGAGGCACGCCCCCATGATTTTTAGTGACATGTGCTAATTATTTTAGTCGTTTCTGAAAGGTGATCACAGCCCCGTGCTTCCAAAAGCACGGCCCCGTGTTTCCTGAAAGCACAACCCCGTGTTTCCAAAAGCACAGCCCCATGTTTCCTGAAGCGCAGCCCCATGTTTCCTGAAGCACTGCCCCATGTTTTGCTGTTTTCTTTGGTTTTTTCTTTGGCTTTTCATTCGTTTCTTCGTTTGAGGCTTGGATTCACCTGAAAATACATTTAACATGATAAGTAGTTATTTTAACTATACTATACGATAGAAGTTGCAGTTTTTAGAGATTATTTGATGCTAAAAATATGTATATGTTTATATACATCAGTTTGGTGCAGAAAGAAAAGTGATTGCGGTGGAAGAAGGTGGTGACAGGTGATGGACAACGCCTGAGGCGGTGATCGAGGCCATGTAAGTGGTGCAGCGGTGGACGGAGATGGTGATTGGATACCAGAGAGTGAGTGACTGATGCAGAGTTATCTCTTAATTAAAATTATGATTTTTAATATCTTTTATTATTTGTGTTTATCTAGTTTCCTAGTTTATCTTTTCATTGTTTAGTATAAATAGGGTTATGGTTGTTTTGTTTTGATTAGTTTTTGATTAAGTTTATTATTAAAAGAACATTGTTCTTGGCTATTCGGTTCGTTTTATCGTCTTTGATTAATCATGAGTCTCTCGAGCCATTGATCGCTTCCAAAACTGCATCAGTATTGATGCAGTTTCGGAAGCAATCAATGGCTCGAGAGACTCATAATTAATCAAAAGATGATAATTGAACCGATGTTCCAAGAACAATGTTCTTATCAATAAAACTTAATCAAAAACTAATGAAAACGTTTTCAATCAATCCTATTTATACTAGACATGAAAAGATAAACATGGAAACTAGATAAATATAAAAAAAATAAAAGATATTAAAAATCTAAATTTAAATTAAGAGATATTCCTGCATCAGTGACAGCTTAAACCTTTAAAGAAAGTGAACGGCTTAAACCTTTAAAGAATGTGACAGCTTAAACTATGTATGTATGCTTCAAAATTAGGGTTAAATAAGTCATAGTATATATTAAAATAAAAAAATTTAGCATTTCGGATAGTTCGGACATCCGAACTATCTGAAAAATCTTAAAAACACTATCTGAATCCGAATCCGAATTTTCGGATATCCGGGGTTCAGATATCCGAAATTTCAGATAGTTCGGATACGGATTATCGGATAATTCGTATACGGATTTGGATTTGGATTCAGATATTTTTGAACACCCTTACGCCATGTTCTTGAGTTTTTTTAAAGGAGAGAAAGGAAAGAAAAACTAAGGATAGTTAAAAAATGTGTGTTCTTGAGTTTTTTTTTATGATGGAAAGGAAAGGAGTAGGAGAAGTTAGGAGAGATTAAATTAATGTATTTTCCCAATAAGTTATCATCCCAAAAATGGGATGATTACTAAGGATAACTATTTTTTAACATAGTTATCATTTCCTTTCCTATAATTTCCTTTTAACTCAAGACACGCCTAATTAAAAAGAAATTTCCTTCCATTTCCTTTCCTTTCTAATCCTTCTCTCTCATTTCCTTTTTTTTCATCGGTTAAAAAACTAAAAAATAAGACGTTAGTTCTAAGTGGTAACCTATTTGCTCTAGACTTCTATATACTAAGATATCAAGACCCGTAAATATGTTGGTTTGACTTAATAATATTGGACTCTTGTAGACGACAAAAACTCCTTTTTCTTTCAGCGCCAAAATCTCGTCGGCTTCAGTTAAATAAAATAATAAGATCCTTTATGTCGGCGTCGATATATAAACCACACACTTTTATAAAACATAAATAAATATTTAAGTAAAGTAATTAATATAACTTATCTTGCAACCCTATTTTCAAATATTAATTACAGTATTAACTTAAATATGATGCTTATCTTTTTTTTTTCTTAACAAATATGATGTTTATCAACGGCACATAATTAATCAGTTTACTACAGCTGAGAATAGATTAAGTTTTTCTTTTTTTGGGGAACGGCTAATTTATGTTACTTTTAGAGATTTAAATTAAAGATATAATTTTTTATATGTGATTTGAACTCAAGACCTAAAAGCGAGGTTCTAATTCTTTATTCGATATGCTCATCTTATTTCATTATTTTTTTAATAGGAAAAAAATAAGGTCACGGTTCTTTATATATGATTTATATATATGTCATTTTCATATTACTAAAAATTCTTTGTGTGTTTTTATTGTATTTGTATATTCATGCTTTTATTCTATGATTTTATTCATTCCGTCAAGTGTGTTTATGAATATTAATTTTATGGGCGAAGAGTAATGCAAGAGTAATGCATTTTTTTAACGAGAAAGATTTATAAAGCTTACGGAGTTAGTTATAACAATCTAACCAAGCAACTGAAAAACAAAATTATATGAAAATAAGAGAGTTTTGGATCCACTTGGTCCAACTTATTTGTACATTTATGTTCCTAGATACAATTCAAAGAAACGAGAAATGTAAAAATAGACTCGAAAATAAACTCCGTCTTCAAGTCGTCCACTACAAAAATCGCATTATTTCCAGTCTTCCAAATAACCCACTACATAGTAAAAAGAATTCCTTTCACCAACGATTTCTTCTTTTTTGGCAAATGAATTTGATCCATCCAAGAATACATATTCTTAGGTTCCATAGTGACCAGGCCGACTAAATGAAGCCAAGAAAGCACTAACTGCCAAGCTTTAGAAGCTACCCCACAACATGCAAAGAGATGAAGAGTTGTTTCAGTGTCTCTAGAACAAAATGGACATAAAATACACGACACATCTAGCTCTTTATTTGAAAGATTGATTCTAGTCGGTAATCTGTCAAGTAAAAACCATCAAGCAAAACTGTTTACTTTTTTTTGAAATACCTTTATTCTATCTAGTTTGTCATGAAATTCTCATGAGAGACTTTCTTTCAATCAATTTTCTTATGTGTTTTATCTCAAACTCTGTTAGATTTTTGTAATCCCATTTTCACATGTCCTTACTTGAAAACAAAGTAATGCAGTCTTAATTTTCTGATATCGAATAGAATAATAGAAATCTATTTAATTTGCTTCTGATCTGTATACTTAATTTATAGCAATATATAATGGTACATTTTTCTAATTTCATATTATGATATACACCATGGTTAAATTTTGTGACTAATTTATTAATAACAAAAGTTTACGTGTATTTACTGAAATGAATTTGGAATTGACCAACAGTCAATCCAAAAATAAATAAATAAAAATGAGTTTATAACTAATAAGAATACTGAAAAATCAATTTATTACAACAGGCTTCCATTAATTTTTTTAATAATGTACGTTACGCTCTATGAAGATACAACGTTTTATTAAATAATATTTATAAATTATAAAATTGTAAAAATTGTAATATACTCCTTCAAAGTAAATACTCACACGTGACTAATAAATTAGCTATTGAAACATGAGGGTGAAGTTAAAATAGATATAATTACAAATTTTGTTCTTTAAAAAAAATCAAATTACGATTCGTGTCCTTTTTTTAGTTTCTTTGCAAGCGGTGATCTTTAAACATTTTTTTCTTACACGTTATGTCATTTACGCTAACTGGGTTAGAAAAACTCAGTTACATACCCTCACATGAGGCGCATGCGAGAACATTTTTATCATTTCAACGAAGTGGTACAAACATATTTAATAATTAATATTTATAAAATTAAAACTCTCTCTCTCCAATCCATCTTCATCTCATCTCCAATTCATCTTCATCTCCATCCATTCCACATACAAACTTTTTCTTCTTCCACCACTCTCCCGGCCACCATCACCACCGCCACCACCTGCAAGGCTGCAACACCCAACATCACCACCGCTTATCCCCACCAATATGTGTCACCATCTCTGTGACCATTAGATCCGACCACCCTGTGACCACCAACATCACTACTAGCTAACCAGGCCACCATCCAGCAACATCAGCTACAAGTTGTAACGAAAACGCAATCAAACACAACACCATCTCACTAACCCTAAACCCTAATTGCACTATCTCCGCCACCACTTCACGGCCGCCGCCGCCACCACCGCCAGAAACCGCCTCCTTTGCCGGCCGGAACTGGGTTCTGGCGGGAATAGGAGATTTGGCCAGCGGGGACATTGAGTCGGCGTGACGGCGATGGAAGAGATGTCGTCGACACGCTGTGAGAGGGGTTTAGGATTTTGGAAAGAGGGGATTTGACCGGAGTGACGGCGATGATGGCGGTGGAAGTGGATGAAGAGATGTCGTCGGAACGGAGAGGTGAGTCGGCTCGGAGAGGTGAGTTGGGAGTCGGCGTCGAAGATGGAGCGGTGGCTGGTGGCTGTGGTGATGGTGTTTGAGGAAATCCATGGCCGGAGTGGTTGTGGTATGGTGATGGTGTGGTGATGGTGGTGGCATAGAGAGAGAAATAAGAGAGAAAGGAGGGGAAGGTTTAATAAATTTGTTGGTACAGACGAAAAGACAAAAATGCCCTTACATACGCCTCACGTGAGGGTATTTAACTGAGTTTTTCTAACTCAGTTAGCGTAAAGGACATAACGTGTAGGAAAAAAATGTTTAAAGGACACCGCCTGCAAAGAAACTAAAAAACTGACATGAACTGTAATTTGGCTTTTTTTAAATGACAAAATTTGCAATTCTGCTGTTAAAATATAAAGGGAGACAAAAAAAAAGAAGTATGAGAAAGGATTTGTGACCACACAAAAAACCAATTAAAAATAAATTCAAAAAAGTAATAAAAAAAACCATAACTCAAAATATAAATAAAAAACAAAAATATTAAAAAACTAAAATGTTTCTGCCATTATTCCCGTTCAAAATTTATTTTTTTTAAAAAACAAAAAAAATGACGAAAAGACACAATGACGGAAATGAACAAAATACACAATTATAACTAAAAAAAGACACAATATGTCGCAAAAATATAACACAATGCCGAATAAAATATAACATAATTTTGAGTAATATAACACAATATAAAGAGAAAAAAACAAAATATCAAGGAAAAAAAGACATAATCAATAACGAAAATAAATACAAAAGACAATGATAAACAAAAAGATACGAGTTTTTTCACTTACCATTGTGTTTTTTTATGAGAATGAAAAATACGGTGGAAACATTTTTATGTTTTTACTTTTTTTCGTTTTTTATTAAACTTTGAGTTATGAGTTTTTTTATTTATTTCTTGTAAATTTTTTAGGGGTTTTTTTATGTGGCTAAAATTCTTCTCATTCTTCTCATTTTTATTCCCTTTTGTAGAATAACTTGACCCTAAAACATGAATACTTTATGAGTCTATCCAAAGTAAAACATTCATATGTGATTTAACAAAATTGAGATAAAACTAAAAAGTATCGATGTAACAAAAGATCAATTGGTTAAACGGTAACTACGATTTTCCTAATTCTCTATGAGAGGTTGTAGGTTCGAGTCTTGTCTGAAACATTTTGTTCCACGTTATGTTATTCGGACGGAAAAATGACCCATTAGCTAGGATAGATGGTGTAGTTTTAGTTTTGGAATTTCCCGTTGTAACAGTTTTGTTTCTCTTTGTTTCGTAGGTTTTTGTTTCTAACTTCTTTTTAGTTTTATATGAATTTGTAATTTAAAAAAAATAAAAAAAACTTGCCAAGATAATCGTGGGTATCCGGAAGAAATGCACAAATCGGTTTTCAAGTCTAAACTGGTTTGGTTTAGAACTGGGCTGATTCTTGGTCGAAATGATCAAACTGATTCTTTATGAAACCGGTTTGGGTTGGAACTAGTTTTAGGCGCCTAAAAACTTGAACTTGTTGAATTGGTTTGGTTCGGTTTAACCGGTTTTATACATAAATCAGTCCTGAACCAGTTTATATTCAAATATGACATTTACTGAATTAGAGCACTCACAACCCATCATTTTAAATTTTTGTGAAAGAATTTTATAAATTATATGATAGAGCTAAGAGTGGTTGTGAATGGATGAAATAAAAAAGTTAGTGATTTTTTTTTTGTAAATTTAAGGCTGTTTGCCCCAGTTTATTTTTAATATTCGTTAAAATTAGTTGTGGGTAAAGGAAAGATAAACTGTAAGAATAAATATATAAAAAAGATTATTTAACTGAATAAAAGAGATAAATATATAATTTTATATATAATGCGATTATATAGATGAAGATTGAGGCCAAGTCGTGAATGCTCTTATATAGGGCATTCATTGGTAGAAAATTAGCAATTATTAGCATTAATTATTGTTGGCCAACAAATATTAATTCGATTTCAACTTTATAAGAATAAATAATATTATTATAGGGTTAAGTTATTTTATAGATGAGAAATAAAAATGAGAAGAATGAGAAGGATTTGTAACCATATTAAAAACTCTTTCAATAAAAATTAAGAAAAATAAGTAAAAAAATCATAACTCAAAATTTAGTAAGAAAATGAAAAAAGTAAAAACACAAAAATGTTTCTATCGTCTTTCTCGTTCTCATTAAAAATTAAAAAAATTTAAAAAAAATACCAATTGTAGGTGAAAAAAGTTGTTGTGTCTTTTTGTTTATCATTGTGTTTTGTGTTTATTTTCGTTATTAATTGTGTATTTTTTCTTTATATTGTGTTATAATACTCAATATTGTGCTATATTTTGTTCGGCATTGTGTTATATTTTGCGATCTATTGTGTCTTTTGTTCATTTTCGTCATCGTGTCTTTGATCTTGACATTGTGTCTTTTCGTCAATTTTTTTATTTTTTTTGTATTTAATTTTTTTTTAAACGGAAATGATGGCGGAAGCATTTTAATTTTTTTTTTAATTTTTTTCGTTTTTTATTTATATTATGAGTTATGATTTTTTAATTATTTTTTTGAATATAATTTTAAGGGGTTTTTTATGTGATCACAAATCTTTCTCACACTTCTTATTTTTGTTTCTGTTGTATTTTAACTTCATCTTATTATTATATGGATCTTACTAACCACACCTCACACCCCACACCCCCTTATATGCCCTGAATAGTGCTAGACTTGGCATATAAGGGTATTTTCTAAAAAGACGTTTTTTAGTATTTTTGTGTTTAATTTTATTTTACTTAATGTAATTTTATTTATTTTAATCATTGTTTTTTATTTTATTGTTTTATTAAGAAAATATTTTTTTTTTGATTTTCTTTATCAACAATTATAAAAATTATAATGAAACAATGTAAATAAACGATATATACATACACACAACCATTACAACAAATTTGTACAAATAATAACAATAATCTATCTTAATGGCAGTGTCACGAATGTCATCGTTGTCGTCGTCGCTATCAAACCGACATCTGAATATCAGTTTATCGTCGTCCTCGAGGTCGCGCCTGACGCCCGGTGTGCTCGCTTCATGTTCAGAACGTGGTGGTGGTTTTTTGTGTTTTCCTTACCGTCACGTAGAGGTGGTCAAAGAAACCGGTCCTCGAACCGGTTTGCCGGTTTAAACCGGAAACCGGTTTTTAAGAAAACCGGTTTTTTAAAAACCGGTTTGACCGGTTTACAAACCGCCGGTTTGTATATCGGTTACACTTTTTAGAGCCAAAACCGGTTTTATAACCGGTTATAAAAAAACCGGTTTTTTTTAATAACCGGTTATAAAAAAACCGGTTAACCGGTTTTTTTATAAACCGGTTTTTGACCGTTATAAAAAAACCGGTTAACCGGTTTTTTTATAACTGGTTAACCGGTTAAAAACCGGTTTTTTTTCCGTTGTATAACGGCTATATAGCCGTTTTTTTTTTGACCGTTTTTTTTTCCCATTTTACCCCCACAAACATCTATATATAGTTTAGGTTGGGTATTGGTTAGATCACACTCGATTATTGTAACATCCCGAAATTTCAAGATAATATTAATTATATTACTTAGTAATAGAGGGAAAGTTTACTCGGGTTATTAGGAAATAAATAATAGAATATGAGTTGGTATGGGTCGGGCTAGTGTTGGGTAATGGATGTGGGTTGTGGACTTGGATTAATTGAGATGGGTTAAATAAGAATGGGATTTCAGGGATATAAATACCCCCAAAATCCCAAAAATATCTTCATTTACATCTATTTCTTCACACACTCAAAACACACACATTCTAACCGATCAAGATTCGAAACCGAGACCCGAGATTTTGTTGATAGATCTGAGTTGGTAAGGTAAGAACAAATCCAACAAAGCTAATATTACTGAAAATGGTTAGGATTGGATGGGTTAACCGGACCCGAAACCCAAACTGTCCAAATCGGACCCCTAAAACGTCGATTTTAGGCCGATTTGATGGTTGGGATTTGTAGGCGCCGATCATACGATTCCGTGGGTACCAAAATCGAGTTATTTGGCTAAGAAACGAAGGACTTATGGGCAAACAGATCTGCAGCGCGATAACTTCGCCTGCAAGATTAAGTTCGCCTGATGAACTTCGCCTTCAAGCGTAACTTCGCCTTCAAGCGTAACTTCGCCTAAGGATAACTTCGCCTGAAGCCAAGTTCGCCTAAGGTTTAACTTCGCCTGAAGCCAAGTTCGCCTAAGGTTTAACTTCGCCTGAAGCCAAGTTCGCCTAAGGTTTAACTTCGCCTGAAGCCAAGTTCGCCTAAGGTTTAACTTCGCCTGAAGTGAAGTTCGTTTAGAAAATAAATTAAAAGCGATAAGTTAAAGTAAGCTAATACTAGGCCACCAGATTAGGTCAGGCGAGTATTGATACGTGTAACTTGTACAGTTAGCCGAGCTCAGTTAAAGAAAGGATTTACAGCTACAGAGGAAGAAGCAGAGTTCAGGTGAGTTTCTAGCCCCATTTATGTGTTATGTTTTCGGGGCTGTGTGCATACTCAATATGTTTGTTAATACGCTTATCCTAAGAGATAAGTGTATGCCTTATGTGAATAATGTGAAATGTATGAATGATGGCTTGACGGCACGTGAACGATCTTCGGATATTGCACGTACTGTCAGGTTGTAGCGCCTTGTATAAGGTAAGTATGATATGTATGCTTATGTGTATGAATGTGATAAAGTTAATAAAAGAAGGAAATGACGGTTGTATGGTTGTATGGTTACGAAAAGGGTACCGAGCCCTAATAATACTCGAGGTATGATGTATGGTTGTATGGTAACGAAGAGGGAATCGAACCCTACTAATATTCGAGAACTAGGGAACCGAACCCTACTAATATTCGAGGAAAGAGGGACCGAGCCCTAATATACTCGAGGAAAGAGGGTACCGAGCCCTAATAATACTCGAGGAAGGAGGGTACCGAGCCCTAATAATACTCGAGGAATGTAGGGCGTAATGCTCTTTATAACGTAAAATATGAAAGTAAGTTAATACAAAAGAAAGTAAGAACGTATGGAAGTAAGAAAGTATGAATGAAAGGACATAATTTTATGTGTATGTCGTGTATGGTATATGTGATAGATATGAATGATTGCTTGACGGTACGTGAACGATCTTCGGATATTGCACGTATCGTCGAGGGAAGTGATTAGCTCCTTACATGGATAATAAATATCAACTTATAGATAGTGTTCCTTCAATGGAAAGTATAGTGTTCCTTCAATGGAAAGTATAGGGTTCCTTCAATGGAAAGTATAGTGTTCCTTCAATGGGAAGTATAGGGTTCCTTTAATGGAAAGTATAGTGTTCCTTCAATGGATAGTAAAGGGTTCCTTCTATGGAAAGTATACAGAGTGTTAGTGGCATAACGATAGTACGTGGTAGGGTAAGCCTATACGTGCCTTCGTTATTAAAGTGGCAAAGTGGCATAACGTTATACGTTATTAAAGTGGCAAAGTGGCATAACGTTTTACGTTATTAAAGTGGCAAAGTGGCATAACGTTTTACGTTATTAAGTGGCAAAGTGGCATAACGTTATACGTCATTAAAGTGGCAAAGCGGCAAGGTGGTAGGTGTAAATAAGAGGCTAAGTGGTAAGTTAAGCAGGTTAGATGCGAAAGTGTGAATACACTTACCTTAAGTGGTAAGTGTATAAATGTTATACAAGTAGCTATTATGTAATGCTTGTCGGTACGTGAACGATCTTCGGATATTGCACGTATCGTCAAGGAGAGTGATTGTCAAGTGGTTGTTAGTGTGTATGTATTCTATGATGCGACTTGCTTATTATGTGAATATTGAATTGGTATAAAGAGTGCTGTAGACAAGTAGAGGTAGAGTGTGATAGAAGTGGCAGAGTCTAGTAAGAGTGTTAGTGGCATGACGATAGTACGTGGTAGGGTAAGCCTATACGTGACTTCGTTATTGAGGTGGCATCATGTGGCATAAGTGGCTAAGCTGTAGGGGTAATTAAGAGGCTAAGCTATAGGGGTAATTAAGTGGTTAAACAGTGGCATGTTAGACAGTGGACTATGTGTCTTCGGATACGTATATATTGTATGAAGTGGTTGTATGATAAGTTGCTTGATTAACTAGAACTCACTCAGCGTAGCTGACTTTTAGTATGCACGCAGGTGGGCTGATTATAGAGTTAGCATGAGGATGACACACGGCATGGATTGAACGGCTGGCATCTGAAGAAAGAAGTAAAGATGTTTTAAATATAAAGTTTTGTGTTATGGTATCAAAGAAAAGATTTAATGTTTTGTAACAAATGATTGATGTTTTTTTTATTCCGCGAAAAGTTTTAATAAACTCTGATTTGAAGAACTGTGTTTATGAGTAAATCCGACGCTAAAGTAGGGTGCCCGGGTTCGGGGCCTTACAATTATACAACTCCAAACGCTCTAAACGTTTATTTCATACGCGATTATTTTGTTATCTCACGCTCAATTATACCACATTACAACTCCATACGCTCTTATTTCGTAGTCGATTATCATGGCCTCCCAAAGTGCTGCTTCATCCGTCAACATGGGTGCCTCGAACACGGGAGAAACGGTCGTTCGGGTCATCCCCACGAAACGAAACCAAGATGTTTGGCAACATTTCGACCTATGCGAAATGTCTAACGGTAGCCAAAAAGCTCGATGCAAACATTGTTTGAAGTTTTATGGCAAAGATGCAAACTCCACTTTAAAAGCGCAAGTACAAAGGCCCTTTTGCAAGGCCTTGAAGGACGAATTGGGAAGTAGTTCGCAGCCGGAGATGACGAATCAAGGAACGGTGTTTACGTACGACCTTGAAGCGGTACGTCAACAGTTTTCAAACTTTGTGATTCAACAAACACTTCCTTTCAACCACTTCGACAACCCTCAATTCACGGAGATGATGCAAAAGTATGTTCAACCACGCTACCAACACGTAAGTCGTTCGACCCTTAGAAGAGATTGTCTTAAAGCATGGAAAAACGCTAAATCCGAACTAATTTCATACTTTTCAAACTTACAAACTGGTGTAAACTTAACAACGGATGTGTGGTCGGTACCTAATGGTTCGCCCGACTCATACATTTGTGTGACGGCTCATTGGGTTAACCCCGAGTCGTGGCAAATGATGAAACGAACCGTTGCGTTTCAATTGTTTGATTACCCGCACACGGGTAGAAATATTTTTAAACTCTTGGATAAAGTCATTCGACAATACAAGATTGAACATAAAATCTTTTCAATTTCGTTTGATAACGCGTCCAACAATACGGCCGCGGTTGGCCATTTAAAATTAAAGTATAAACCTATTTGTGATGGAGCGTTTTTTCATAGCCGATGCATTGCACATATTATCAACTTGGCCGTGCAAGATGGGTTAAACGTGATCGAAACGCAAAGAAACAATTTTAAAAGAATGTTACGAGATGTTTTTAGCAACAATACAACATTTTCAAGATACAAAAAATTTTGTGTAGAAGCTAATTGTCAATGTTTGGGGCCAAATTGGGATTGTCCAACAAGATGGAACTCGACTTGTGATATGTTTGAGAAAGCCATCCAACAAAAAGAATCATTAATTGTGTTTCATCAAATTTTGTCAAGTAGGGGTAAATGTGCACCGTACGATCCTAGAAACTGGTTATTGATTGAGATCGTTACGGAGGTCCTTCAAATTTTTAAATCTTGCACAACTAGTTTATCCGGGGTTTACTATCCAACAAGCCCCATTGCTTTACCAAAAATTGCTATCATGTGCACAAAGTTGAGTGAACTTCATTGTAGGGGTGCACCTTATTTTGATATGGGTGTAAAAATGAAAGAAAAATTTAGAAAATATTTTCAAGAACTACCCGCTGTTTTGACATGTGCTGCTGCGTTAAACCCTTGCATCAATGTTGGTGGTGTTGAAGCTTTAATAGAAAAAATTTGTGATGAGCTAGAGTTAAACGACGATCAAAACCCCTATTATAACCAAACTTTAAAGAATGCTTTCAACACCACCTTGTCAAACATGTATGATGTTTACCTTACAAAATACGGGTCGTCTTCCCAAATTCATGACTCGTTAAGAGCTGTTGCCCAATCCCAATCCCAAACCGACCTTGAAATGAGGATGTACTACATGATTTGGGAAGACGCCGGTAAACGTCAAAAGGTAAACACCCCAAGCAGTGAACTTGGAAGGTATGGTGGTACCAACTTTGTGAAACACATGACTCCGGATGAATTTAGAAGTCTTGATTTGCTGGCTTGGTGGAGAGGTAAGGAGGATGAGTTTCCGATCCTCGCCGCCATGGCCAAAGATTTACTAACGTTCCAAGTTTCCACGGTAGCTTCGGAGTCTGCTTTTTCTATTTCTGGCAGGGTTATATCGATTAGGAGGACTCGACTCACTCCACCAGCTGTAGAGATGTCGATTTGCTACAAGGATTACTTGGACTCTTTAGATAGGGCACAACATCAACGCTCACTCGAGGGGGAAATGGACTATGAGGCGGGCTTGTATGAAGACGAGGTCAATCAAGGACACACTCAACCAATGACCGATGAAGAAGCCGCGTACGACGATTACCTAAGGAATAGCTCGGGATCGGGTAGCGAAGAAAATTAGTTAAAGAAACAGCAAACATGGAGGCAAATAATGAGTAAGAAACAGCAAGTTGTTAATGTAATCGTGTCTAAGCATTCTTTAATGTTTGTATTTTTGAGTTACGAATATGCGATAACGATTTAATGTTTGTATTTTTAATGTAAAAGCTATAAATGAAAGTTATGTGTTTTTAATCTTCCAAGCAAAGAACCCTAACAACGAAAGCAAAGAATGGCTTCGGTCTTCCAAACTAAACCCTAAACCCTAAACCCTAAACCCCAAACCCTAAACCCCAAAAAAAAAAAAAAAAAAAAAAACCGGTTATTAGAAAACCGGTTAATAAAAAAACCGGTTTATTAACCGGTTCTAACCGGTTTCTAAACCGGTCCTAACCGGTTAGACCGGTTAGGGTTTTCAGATACAAAAACCGGTTATTAACCGGTCCGGTTATTAACCGAACCGGTTTTTTTCCGGGCCAAAAAACCGGTCCGGTTAATAACTGAACCAGTTTTTTAAAAAAAAACCGATTTGTGCACCTCTACCGTCACGTAAATCCAAGATTTAATCGCCTGACGCCCGGTGTGCTCGCTTCATGGTCAGAACGTGGTGGTGGTTTTTTGTCATTTATATATATTTCTACATTTTGTTATTATTTGTTCAATCTCGTTGTAATGGTAGTAGTTTTTTGTGTTTTTTATGGTACAACGTCGTCGTTGTCCTCGTGACCACGCCTAATTCTCGATGTGCTTGCTTCATGTCAGAACGTGGTGGTGGTTTTTTGTATTTTTTATCGTCACATAATTTTAAGATTTAAGCGTCACATGTTAGCACGCTAGTGACGTTGCCATTTAGATAGATTTCTACATTTTGTTATTATTTGTGCAAATTTGTTGTAATGGTTGCGTGTGTCTGTGTATATATATACAGTATATCGTTTATTTACATTGCTTCGTTATAATTTTATAATTCTTGATAAATAAAATCAACAACATTTTTTTTAATAAAACAAAAAAATAAAAAACAATAATCAAAATAAATAAAATTAAATTAAAACTAAAATATACATTAAACATAAAAAGACAAAAAATGCGTATTTTTAAAAAACACATATGCCACATATAGAGCAATAAGCCACAGTTAAACAAAAGACAAAAAAACACGTCTTTTTATAAAACTCTTATATGCCACGAATAGACTTGTAACTGTCGGCTAGGACGGTTTTCTAACCACGCCTACGGCGTGGTTAAAAAAGCTATAATATATATATATATATATATATATATATTAACTTCTAATACCAAGGTAAATATATAGCTGGGGTAGATGCGGTGGACGACAAGTTGGAGGTTTTTTTGGGCGATAAGGGGTTATAACACCGCCCTAGATGATATTCATGCGGTAAGGGGGTATAGATTTATCGCCAGTTGTGGTTAACAAAATATTATTTTATTCCATGGGGGATGATTTTTACTTGAACACTATTAAAATAAAAATAGCACGTCTGCTGATATGACGTCACTTGTTGAAATTCTCCCACAATCTCTAGTCTTCATGGCGCATAGCCTTATAAAAATCTACAACCATATTTACAAACTATTTTGAAAATTACATGGGTGTATAAACAATTTTGGATAAACCTTAATTAAATGAATATTTAAGACTATTTGTTGAGCGTTATCGGAATTCTATTTAAGACATTGAATGTGTATTTTCGAATTGTGTTTTAAGAATGTGTTCGATGTTTTTCGAATTATTAGTATTACTAGTTTTTATCCCCCGTATTACGGGATTGTTTATATTGTTTGTTCTAATATTTATTTATTTTTTAATTTATATTTTTTTATTGTATGAAAGTTAATAATATACTTATGGTTTGATAATAAATTGTTTCACAAATAAATGAGATGTTATAACTCGGTTTAAAAGCTATATGGTTTTGATGAGACCCAAGACCCATTTATTTTTTTTTACTATGAAATTGGTTTTTTAATTAAAAATAATATATGAAAGTTAATAATATACTTATGGGTTGATGAGACTCAAGACCCGTTTATTTTTTTTGCTATCAATTTGGTTTTTTAATTTAAATAATATATATATCTTTTCTAAAACAAATAAGATATTGTTTTTTATTATATCCTATTTAATAGGATTTTTCCATAAATAATTTGGTGAGAATAATTTTTAATTTAATAAGATGTTATAACCCGTTTAAGGAATATATGGGTTTGGTAAGACCCATACCCATGAATTCGGGTCAAATGCATGAGAGGTCTCTATTTAAAAATCAAGCAAATCTGGTGACTCCAAAAAATGAGGGAGCGACCACATCGCGACATCTAGGATTTTTAGGTTTTCGTTTATATATATTATAGATTATTATTATTATTATTTAATTTAATTAGACAACATTTAATTCTAAGATTACATAATATATTACTTACAAAATAACTCAATGCCATACAGTCAGGTTTAAATAGGTTAGAGTATCCGGGACTAACCTGGCGGGCTACAACGGGTTAAAACTCGTTTATATAAAATCAGGCTCAAACTGATTTGGTTGCAGTTTAGTTTTCGAGTCGGTAACTCAAATGTTCGTGTTTCAAAAAGAAAGAAAAAGTCCATATTCATTATATATATTTAAGGCACGTTTTTGTAGTGGGAAAAACATATACACCCGATATTGCGGCTTGCATGAAAATCATGTTTTAAATAATAACTTGTCCTTATCAAAACTAAACCACGAAGTATTGTATGCTCTCTCTATACTTCACTTCATCTCATCATCTCTATATATAACCATAATTACCACCCTCCCACCATCGATATCTACCACCACCACCATGTTTCTTCTCTCTCTCCTCCACTTTCTCTCTCTAGTTTTTGCACTTGTCTTCTTGTTCCATTTGCTTCAAATACTAATAACATCCAAATCCACCGATAATGCCCATAAATCATATCCACTCATTGGCTCCTTCATTTCCTTCAGCCGGAACAGCCCCCGGCTCATCCACTGGTTCACCGACCTCTTATCCGAGTCACCCTCGCAAACCATCGTCTTGAATCGATTTGGTAGCCCAAAGAACCAAATGATCGTCACCGCCAACCCCAAAAACATCGAACACATTCTTAAAACACAATTCGAAAACTACCCGAAGGGAAAACCGTTTACCGATCTCCTCGGTGACTTTCTCGGGATCGGAATATTCAATGTTGATGGAGAGTTATGGAGCACTCAACGCAAGCTGGCGAGCCACGAGTTTAGTGCGAAATCATTGCGCGAGTTCGTGGTTAGCGTTCTTGAAGAAGAAGTGGACCAAAGGCTTATTCCGTTACTCGAAAACGCTATTGGGAATGGAGAGGTGGTGGATATGCAAGATGTCCTTAGAAGGTTGGCTTTTGATATCATTTGTAAAATATCGCTTGGGTGGGATCCATGTTGTTTGGATTACACCCGAGCTGTCCCGCCGCTGGTATCTGCATTTGATGTAGCGGCGGGAGCTAGCGCCATGCGTGGCATGGCGCCCATGAATTGGGTGTGGAAAGTGAAGAGGTTGTTAAATATAGGACGCGAGCGACACCTTAAAGACGCGGTTGGTGTTGTTCACCGAGCGGTGGATGAGATAATCCAAGAGCGGCGAGAACATATGGACGAAAGCGAGAATAATAGAGATCTGTTATCGCGGTTTATATCCTCGGGTCATGGGGACGAGCTCGTTCGGGACATGGTAATAAGCTTTTTAATGGCCGGAAGAGACACGACATCTGCAGCGATGACGTGGCTCTTCTGGCTGTTGACACGCCACCCGAGTGTTGAACAAGACGTTATAAAAGATGCCACATTTCATGAAGGTAAACTAAGTTTTGAAGATTTGAAAAAAATGGATTATTTGAAAGCGTGTTTATGCGAGTCAATGAGGTTGTACCCGCCCGTGGTGTGGGACTCGAAGCATGCGGCAGAAGCTGACGTGTTGCCAGACGGGACCGCAGTGTACAAGGGGAACCGGGTGATGTACTTCCCGTATGGTATGGGGAGGATGGAAACGTTGTGGGGAAAAGACTGTTTGGAGTTTAGACCCGACCGGTGGTTTACTGAACCGGGCGGTTTTAAAATGGAAAGCCCGTATAAATTTCCAGTTTTTCAAGGCGGTCCAAGGGTTTGTTTGGGAAAAGAAATGGCGTTTATTCAGATGAAGTATGTGATGGCTTCGGTTCTAAGCCGGTTCGAGCTTGAACCGATTAGTTTGAAGGAACCGGTTTTTGTGCCATTGCTCACGGCTCACATGGATGGTGGGTTCAAAGTTAGGGTTCATAGGAGGAGTGGTTCGGACTTGTAATTTAGGCTTCATATTTTATATCATTTTCTCTCTTAATTTTATCAAATATGAAAGATATATAATTTATAAGTTCATGTATTAATATATCAAAAATCAAACATCAAACGTTGTTTAGTTAGATAAAAAGTACATAACTGTTTAATGAATTAAGCTTATAAAGTGTGGCGCATTCGTAACAACACATGATTTTTTAAAGATGTTTCATGTTCAAATAATGTTTTTACTGGTTTTTTAAAGATCTATCTTTTACTATTTTATAACTAGTTTACATATGACGTGTGTAAACCGATGTTGGCCCCAACTTAAGGTTCAAATCCACGAAATCACGGAAACAAAGACGAAAAAATTGGGAATCGAAGAACAAGATCTCGACCAAAAACCAAGCTTTTGTTTCTTCTGTATATTGCATATATACCTTGAAACAAAACCTACAATGCTATTTAAAAGTAAAGTAAACTAAAATCTAACCTACATGGACTTTTAACTCACAAGATAAACATGCCAACTATTTAAATACTACTTTTAAACTAATCTAAACTTATTGATTAGATAATTAAAAATTAAACTTATCTATATAGGGACAAGATGTTAAAAAAACTAAACTTTTAATTATATTTTCTCTCTCATCCATATACTCAAGGTATGTTAAATAATTAAAGGGTTTAAAAAATTTTTCAAATATACAGAAAATCATTGTATTCTCTTTCTTTAACTTAACAGCTCAAAGTTCCAAACCACTCCCTACAATATAAAAAAAATTCCTCATAAAATACGAGGAGATAACACGTGAATGCTCTTACAACGTCACTCTGACAAATATAGTACATACTCACATATTTTAGAGTATTTATTGTGAACTCTTAACGCATTCTATTTACTTTAGCATATTAGTGAACTATACTGCGTCAAATTATACTTTTAAGTATCGAGTCATTCTTATCAATCCATATTTTATCTTATGTGTTATGACAAGCATGGAAATGTGAAATCATTATATAAGGTCACATGGGAATTAGGGCTTTTATATTTCACATTATCTTTCAAGGTGTTTTTGGAAGGGGTTTTCTATACACACCGGCCTTTTTAAGAGGCGTCGGTCAATACGCCACGGATAGGCATTAAATAAGGTCACATGGGAATTAGGGCTTTTATATTTCACATTATCTTTCAAGGTGTTTTAGGAAGGGCTTTTCTATACACACCGGCCTTTTTAAGAGGCGTCGGTCAATACGCCACAGATAGGGCTATCCGTGGCGTATTGAGTGTTGCCTTAAAAAAGACGTATTGTTTTTTTGTCTTTTTATAGTTTTTTTATTTATACCAACAATATGTATAAACTGATAGTTATATACATACAAAACCATTATAACGAGTTCATACATATAATAACAAATGTAAATATCTATCTAAAGGGCATCTTCATTGTTGTCAAGTCTGCGTCTGACACCCGATCTATCACTTTCGTCGTCGCGTAGGCGTATGTCACCTAACATGCTCGTCTCGTGGTAAAAACGTGGCGGTGGTAGTCTGTACTACTCATCATACTGTCGGACAACCTCCCGCTCTATCATCCAGGCCATCTAACGCTGGAGTTGTAACATCCTTTGCTCTAAGCTCCATAACCGGGCTTCAGTGGCCGCATCCAAACTCACGGCGCGATATGTACGCGGAACATGCGCGCTCCAACGACTAATATCAACACGATAATTTAACATTAATAATTAGGATAAACAAACACATTCAAACGCTAATAAAAGCGTACATCAACTGGCTAGTCTGGATGCTCAACGTCCTCCGCATGCGCAATGTCCTACATATGCATCCCCGAAGCCATCAATGGCAGAGGGTTGACAAGTGGGACTGGGATGTAAGCCGGAGCCCCCTGAGCAGTCATGAGACGGTTGTGCTAGTCAATCTTCCGGACTATGTGCATGCCCGAGAACGATCTAGCTCGCGTGGGGAATTTGGCGGAATCCATAGACAAAGGATCCACACAGCGTGACCCAAACTGATCGCAATATGTGTGACGTATTGTCCCCCGAGCAAAGACCCTCGGGCCTGCCTGTCATAGTACAGGGCAAAGTAGTCGACGAACATGTGGGCAAGGTTATAGTGCCTGCCCGTCAGTAGCTACTGCAAGAAAAACAAGTCCTAGATATTGTAGTGATATGTGCCTTGCCCGCGACCTTGTACGGGCCATATCATCACCCTGTGCAGGTACATATACAACGAAATGATAACATAACATAATATAACATAACATAATAATAACATCGTATAATCTAATATAATATAAACGGAATAATATTGTAATATTTTATTTTTACATTATTTTCTAGTATTTTAGTATTCATCACTATTATTACTATTTTCACGTACTTATTTTATATTAGACTACTATTTTTATTAAGTTGTCAATTTATTGTTTTTGCTATTTAGGAATATAGTGTTGCACTTTTTTTTTTTCATTTATACGGGTTCATACATATAGTTTTAGAGTTTGGGTCTCTCTGAAAGTAACCTCTCTATTCCTTGAATAAATATACAGTTTGTTACATCCCTCCATCCCAAACCCTACCAATAGCTTTTTTATTGGTCGGATTTTTACTAGATATAATATAATATAATATAATATAATATAATATAATATAATATAATATAATATAATATAATGGTATCAAAGTCAAGATTACTCTGTACTAATGGTATCAGAGCTATGGATTTAAAGGCAGGGTATGCGTTATGATTCGATACCTTAATCTTAAAAAAGATTATTTTATTTAAAAATAAAAATATTGTAAAAAACAATATAAATGAGTAATATGGTATTCCAAATATTTTGATTTATTGAACAAATGGACATATTTTTATATTAATCCACGAGTTATATATCAAATTGAAAGTTTTGATAATTTTTTAAAATGGAAACAAGTATTAAAAACAATTGAAGAAGTTGTGTTAGTCAGCAATGAAGTAATGATAATAAAACTCTCAAACCTTTCTGATTTAGCCAGGTACAAAAAAGATTATAATTTTATTCACGTTGGATTAGTACAAGTTTCTTTTAAACCTTTAACCTTACAAGGATTACATGAAAGTTTTATAGCAGTATTACGAGATGCTCGTAATCTAAATTGGAAACAATCATTAATGAGCATTTTAGAAACCAGTTTAGCACATTGTCCAGTATATTTTGATATTTATCCAGACCTACATTTGTCTTTTTCTGATCAAAATCTAGATGACGCTTTAACTTTATATGTAAAAACTCATGGATATAATTATGCACAGGGTTCAGAAATAATTTGTATTTTTTATAGGATAAACTATAGGTTATTAACCACAATGAATGCTAGATGCAAAATAATAAACAAACCGAATAATGAAACAGTTTTAATAGAAACATATTATGAAAAGTCAAATATTTCCATAAGAAGACCAGTTAAATGAGAAGAAATAACATTCTCAGAAAATTGAGTCATAAATAAAGCAATAAAAAAACAACCACAAATAAAACATAAGTTAAAAAAACTTATAGAAACACATGAAGGTAATATGGAAATAGAATTCGAAGATAATGATTTTAAATCAATATCACAAAGGCTTGCTAGATCATCCTCTGCTAAGTCCTATATTTCACATCTAGATTATAAAGTAAAATTTCCTGAACCTTCTAGGGCCTCTACTTCTCAAATAAGACCTAATAGAGTGGAAAATTTAAATACTAACAATGATAATTAGTCTCAGGTGTCTATCACCAATAAGTCAGAGAGGAAGATATCGTCTCTCAAATGAGTTTTAACTTATAATGGAATACAAAAAATTAGATTTTAGTCCATAATCTGCTATTAGAAAGCATATATGTGAAACATATAAACAAGAAAATTGAAAACCTTTTATAAAATGGTTTATGTTATCATTTCCAAGAGATGAAAGGATAAGACTATGAAATGAATTTTATAAAGATCTCGAAATTTTACAACAAATTATTGAATATCCAGTTTGGTTCATAAACAAATATTCTTAAAAATATGTGTTTATAATAGAATAAAATTATAATTTAACTACAGGAACTATTGTTAAATCAATATTTCTTCTCCCAAAAGACTTTGAAATGAAAGGAGAACATGAAGAAATATATTTCTCTTCTTTTAAAAATACAATCACTGGTGCCCTACATTGGACGTTGGATTTACTCATAAACACAGTTCTAAACATAAGAGTTAATTAAAACTTTCGCGGAAACGTTAACTCAAATAATTCGTTACAAAACATTTAATCTTTTCTTTGAAACCATAACATAAAACATCATATTTAAAACATCATTTCTTCCATATTCAGATGCCAGGCGTTCAATCCATGCCACGTGCCGTCCTCATGCTAGCTCTTTAGTCAGATCACTTGCGTGCATACTAAAAGTCAGCTACGCTGAGTGAGTTCTAGTTAATCAAGCAACTTACCATACAACCACTACATGCACTTATATACGTGTCCGGAGACACATAGTCGTCTATCTAACCTGCTCACCTCACCACTAACCTCTTATTTACCCCTACAGCTTAGCCACTTGATTACGGAAGCACATTGAGGCTTGCCCTCCCACGTACTTACGTATTGCCACTTATTTAAGGCACGTAGAGGCTTAGTCTCCCACGTACTATCGCCATGCCACTTAACAACGAAGGCGCGTATAGGCTTACTCTACCATGCACTCACGTTATGCCACTTTAATAACGAAGGCACGCATAAACTTACCCTACCACGCACTATCGTCATGCCCCTAGCATCCTTACTAGACTCCTCTCCACTTCTATCGCACTTTATTCTACTTGTCTACAACACACTTCCTATCAATTCATCATCTACATAAAGAAAGTCACATCATAGCATTCGTACACACTAATATCCACTTGGCAATCACTATCCTTGGCGATACGTGCAATATCCGAAGATCGTTCACACACCGCCAAGCATTCATAAATAACTTGTATATCATCTATAGCATACACTTACCACTTAAGGTAAGTGTATTCAAACTTCACATCGAGTATGCACACAGCCCCGAAAACATAACAAGGAAATGGGGCTAGAAACTTACCTGAACTCGGTTACGTCTTCCGCTAATGGTTATTCCTTCATTAGCTGTGCGCGACTAACTGTTTAATAAACACAATATCAAATACCGCTCTAGCCGCGCCTAACTGTTTTCTTAATTAATCTTAAACGTCTAAGCCGGTTTTACTTCATTGAATCTTTACCCGGTTAGTTAATCGTTACTCGTTAACTTTTAAAGGTATCTTTCATTAATTAATAAAGTTAAAGGGCTAATATGTAATTAAACCATTTTCCCTAAGTCTAGGGACTATTCTGTCATTCTTTCAAACTTCTAGTTCGTCCCAGTCGCTTAACGAATGGGGCTCATAACGAATGAACTCATTCGTTACTTCATAACGAATTAACTATTATAATGAATCAACCTTTATGACGAATTTGCCACTATAAAGAATTGGACCTGATAATGAATCGGTCCTCATAACGAATTGGACCTTAACGAACTGGTCATCATTATAACGAATTGGTCATCATCATAACGAATTGGACCTTAATGAACTAGGGCTAGTTCGTCATTCTTTCATTAACGAATCAATTCACGAATTAGGCTAGTTCGTTAAACCACCGTTAACGAATTAGGGTTAGTTCAGAAACATTCTCTGACCTCGTACCCTATCTCCGATGTCGCCTTTCTAGCGCCGTCGTTGCCGGAAAACCGGGATCTCGTCGGAAAAGCGAGATCTCGCTTGTTTCCTACCGTTTTTCACCGTTTTTCATCCTGATCAATTCAGATCTGAGTTAGGGTGACCCCTAAGCTCATCTTTTGACCGGTTTATATCCGATTCCATCCGGATCTCGTGACTTTAACGATTGGGGGTGTCGGCTCATCGTTTCGCGACTAGATCTAGCGGTTTTGGGCTCATACAATATCATACTATCATTACCTCGGGTCGGGATCAGTTCTTCTTCTTGGTTTCGGCTAGAGAGAGAGAATTATGAGAGAGAGCTTAATTGTGTGTTTGGGTGGTGTAAGGAATATGTGAAAATGAATGGATTAATGGGTGATTATGGTTTATATATTATGGGTCATGGGCTTTAGCCCATGGTTTATCTTCCTTCCTTTCTAATCCAAGTCCATTACCCATATTTCTTAACCCAACACAAGCCCGATCCATAATAACTCCTACTTTATTTTATTATTTCTCCACTAACTCGAGTAAACTTTCCCACAAATATTAAATAATATAGTTAATATTATTTTTAGAAATTTCGGGATGTTACATTAATTTACTTTTAGGGTTTATTGCATATATTGGCACGAACTTAGACGATGGCGATCAAATTCTTGTGACTATGATTATAAGTTGTATGTGTTCCGATACTCTTTTGGGTCTTTACAAACTTAATTTGTCCCGCCGCCGCAACGGGACTGAGATAATATAACTTTTTTGTTTTTATAGTTCCGGTACAATAACGAATGTTATTAAACAAAACAAATCTGCATCGGTTCGCATTTTAGACCGTACGTATAAACGTCATTTTAGATATTTTTTGTTGTATTATAAGTTATATGAGTTTTTTTAGTTCGGTGTACCGTAATGAACATAATCAAAACTGTGGGAAATCGCGTCGACTCTCCGCGCAACACTTGGGTTTTACCGGCTGAATAAGCGTCGTTTTAAATGTGTTATGTTTTTGTATCATAAGTTATACGACTCTTTTGGGCACTTACTAAATTAATTGTTGGGTTTGGTGTCAGTACCATAACGAAGTTAATCTATACAAAGCTTATTTGTGACACATTGATCATAAGTTGTAAGTGTGAAAATAATATTTTAGATACCCACATAAATATTTTTTGGACTTAGTGTTGTTGTCATTACGAAATTAACTGATCCCGATCAAATTCGTGAAATTGCGATGACGCCGCAACGCGGCGGATGTTCCTAGTTATTATTAAATTATCATCCAGTTAAATCAATACGAGAAGCGGGTTAAATCTACGATCATCATCATCATGCTTGTAGTTAAAGCTTTACAAATTGGTACTTCATCAAATACAATTAACCCCTTAAATTCTATCCACACCAATGAACAGGCTGCTTTAACCGAGAGCGACAAGTATCAGAAGATGATAAACCATATGAGATCGATTACGATCACGGATCTAGTCTACAATATGAATTACATTTAGATTTACGCAAATTGTGTGCGCTATGTGTGTTGAGAGGATATTTTGACAGAGTAACAGTTTACAAGTGATAATAATAAGAACTGATAAATAAGCGATAACTTACATGGGATATATATATATATATAGAAGATGACCTCATTCGTTATACAAGCCGTACCGAATGAGAGTCATTCGCTATCATACGTTAATCTCTTTACATTACTATAACGAATAAGCACATTCATTGGACCCATTCGTTAACAAATGTAACGAATGAGCATGGGTGGACACATTCGTTATCATCTACTCTAGCGAATGTGTCACAAACATTAATGAATGTGTCTATTTAAATTACCAAAATACCCCTAGTCTTTATAATATTATCCAAATACTTTATACAAAGACCGAGACACATAAACATGTATCAACAAACTCCCCCTCGTCTCGAGCTCTTTCTCTTTACTTTATGAACCGGCTGGTCTTCCAATATGCACAACTATGAATCCCAAACGTATGGCAAACACAAAAAACATGATGGAATGAATAACTAGATCATAATCTTTAATGTCCGCCCATCTGATCAGATTCTTGAATAACGCATCGCTGTCAGACTCAGACAGGTTAATCAGCCACATAGGGTTAATTACCCTAATAAAATCTGTCTTCAAGCCCCTTCACAAGACGGTCACGGCTTCACCGGTTCTGTTGTCGTAGTACCACCTAATACAATTTTTATAAAGACTTTGTGGCAACATCTTTACAGTAAATTTCTTTAGCGTGCGAGTTGGCTTTACATTAAGCACCGGTTTTATCTAGCCAGTATGCGGACCAGTCTCGTCTACGTATTTCTGTGTTGGTACTTGTGGCTTGAAAAACTTAAACTCATACTTTACTTCGTGTAACAAATGCTGATAGAACCATCTCGCCAATTGATTTCTACCACGATTAATAAATGGTCTATTCGGAAGTGTTCGTACATCCCATCTTGGCAATGTTAACACATCAGTAATATGTTTGTAATACTGAATATTGTGCTACCATTTTACAATACATACTTTAAAATGAGGATCGTACAACCACAAAACAGTATCATCTTGTATAGCCTTCGCAGCAACAAACTTCTTCATCTGATGAGCTGTTTGACGAGCTTTCAACTGCACGTCGTCTTCTCGTTCAGCATACCTTAACACTCAATAAGCTTGTTCATCTTCAAATTATTGTGTGTGAACATCCCATAATCAGAAGTATTTGTCTCGGTGTTAGTTACTTTAATTTTACCCTTTATCTCCTTATCTTTACTCAAACATTCTTCAGCTGCTTTATAATGCTCGGTAGTGAAAAGGGAATTCTTTCATCTGAATTAGTTGTGTGAACAAATAATGATATTCCTCAGTTGTCATGTCGTTCACTTCCACCTCTTCTGAATTAGTACGTGAGTACAAATTAGGATATTCCAGATGAAAAACTCATGTCAAATCTCACCTCATCACTATCTACAACCTCAACATCCTCTTCTTTTTCCAACAAATCCACAACATCCTCGTTGAAACCTAGAAGCAAGGCAATTTGTTCTTTTTCCAACGAATGATCAATAAATTCTCCTTCTAAATCATCAGTATTTGCCCTCATCACAGCCCCTTTATCATAATCCATAAATAAGATCATGTTCGTCTTAATAGGCTGCACGTTAGTAGTATCTCGATAAACTACCAACTGCTTTCCAGAATCTCCTTCAGCAGTAGCACCACCAGATGATGAAGTACCACCTAGTTGCTGATCACCACCACTACCACCAGCATCAGGTTCTTGATCTTTATCCTTCAATATCTTCAACATATCATCCTTGCGAGTCAGTTGAAGGATAACCTCATCTTGTTTTGCAGTAACCAGGGCTTTCATATATAGTAACAAAGGCTTTCAAATCCCGGTTCTCTCTCTGTAAGTACTTCATACCCCGCATCATATGCCTTTGTTCGACCTTCATCTGCTCTTGATACTATCTCTCTGCCGCCATTTGGTTTCCATACATATGAATCAGATTCAACAACTGAAACATCTGATGTTGAACTGGCATATTATATAATGTCAGAGGAACCAGCTACATTGGACCTTCAGGTTTATTGAAAGACATAAATGAAAAATCAGGTCCATGCATCATCGGTCTTGTCGGAAAAGATGGACTCGTCGTTGCTATGGTTTGCTGAGGAGATTGGATTGGAGACAACTAGGTTGAGGAATGGATGCAAATCTCGGATCAGTAGCAGGAGTCAATAATGTAAAAACCAGGTACTCGTTGGAGTAGTAACCACTGGTGTTTGTGTAACATATACATTAACTTGTGGAGAAGTAACCACAACCCTTGGTTGTGCTTGTGGTTCCACAATCTCAATACCCGAACCTCTCCGGGTTCTCTTTTTAGCAGGCTTGTCAACAGCATCGCCTTGCCTTTCGCTTTACGGTTACAAGCTTCAACCGCCTATTCATTACCACCTTGTCCACCATCACCACCATCATTACCATCATTTCCACCATTGTTCCCACCTTGAGCACCTTCACTTTCAGAATCTGAATCATCATGGATCTCGTAAGTCCCTAATCAAGGATCTTTCAATGTGATAACAATAAACTCGTTGTTAGGCGGAAACTAACAATGAATTGATTCAAGACAAACAAGAATAAGCACAAATCAACACACGATGGACTTCAAAACACACGTTATATTAACGCCGGGTGCTTTAGCCCTTAACAAACTATTACAAGATGATAAGAATTATAACCCCGTAGCCTACTAACACAGATTACACTTCGTTAAAATGATCGCCAACCTAAAGACTAGTTACAATGTATATATATAGCACCAAACACCTATAGCCCAAGCCCACACAAAAGCCCATCGAAAACATGTGCTTTAGGTCTTACATTATAACCAAACCCAAGCCCAATAGATTAAGTATAAACCATTAAGCCTAGCCCAGCAATCTCCCCCTTGGTTTATAGATTGATCTTCATTCGTGCTCCATCACTTCAGCATCAGCCTCTCGGTAAGCACCTGCCCATAAACCCGTACGAATAACTGATCCCACCATACCTGTATACTATTTTGCAGTTGGATCATAAAGTGGTTCAGCCAAAATTTGAAAGCCGCTAAGAGGCTTGATATCTTTTCTCTCCAAACTTGAGAATGTCTCGTGGATCAACGATACGGTACTGACCCTTCCTTGGCCGTATAATCACTGTAACAGTCTCAACATAATAAGTCCAAAACTACATCTCATCAAGAGCACCTTCAAGAAATCTCTTGGTGATCGGAATGGACTTTACTTTAGCAGTTGGAGGCCACATAACGTTCAGCATAGGCTTGTTAGTGTAAGGATCACAAACCCCCTTCGCTTTCTTGACAAAGGAATCAGCAATGGACATATCAGGGAACCCTTTCTCCACCCTTTCTTGGTAGCCTTTGGTTCATGATTTGGGTTGTGGAAAGGAACTTGTATCAAATCACTCAAATTAACTTTCGTTCACGACCCAAAATATATCATCTTCTTGTAATATGCCATGTTTCTAGACTTGCGCTTTAACCACCACATTTCTTTATCGATATCATATCCCCACGAAACAACTCCTGAGCGATCACCATTTTATCAGAGAACCCCTTTTGGAGTTCCACCATAAATTTGTCTGGAAGGTCTGAAGACACAACATTCTGATTTGAGTTTTTCATGATCATCGTCTTCTTTCTACTTGTTCACTGGTCTTAGGTGGAGCAATTAAGTATTTCTCCAGTTGCGCAGAAGTATCAATATTTGAAGCAGGACGCAAACTGGAACCACCAACATCAGACACATCATGAGAACCTTGCTCACCACCGACAGTTTCATCACCGCTATCATCTGCTCCCTTGAACTCATCACCAAAACGGTTAATCAGATTTTGTTGTAGATCAAAGTATAGAGTAGTAAGACCACCTACGCTAGCCTGAAGTTCTTGAATCTTGGAGTCTTTGTCGGTGTTGTTGGCTTCAAGCTCTTGAATACGAGCATCTTTAACTACAGAGTCTTGTTCGAGCTCATAGACCATGCGTAGTAGAGCATGGACATCAACAAGTTCAGGTTCTAAAGCAATCCATTTACCCTTTTCCTGTAAGAACATGTCTTGCATCAAGAGAATATGGGCAATCGTTTCAGTGGCACTTGAGCTTCCTTAACCAATCGGATCAGATGATCCGGAGGGTTCAGTAGTTGACTGGATATGAGCTTAAAAGTCAAACTCTTTTAGTATGTCATCATCATCTGGATCTCTAGTGTGTTTGGCTTCAATATATTGGCCTTGTATAGACTGAGTCTCAACAATAGGCTCAGTTGGTGTTGGTTGAATGGTTGGCACATAACCACTTGCCAGCACATTAGGTCTTGGATCTTTCTTTCGAAGTTTACGTGGGATAAGATCGGTGGCTGGCTCATCTTCAACATCATCATCATTTTTCACAGTAACTGATTGAGGAGGTTTCAACGCAGTTGACTGGAGCTTCTATTTGAAAGTCTCGAACGCTTCAAGCTGTTCGGTTGTAGGTACATATTTTTGCACTTGTTCTTGGTATTCTGTCTCCAAAGGTTGAGATGGAGAACTGTCAGATTCATCATCAGATATAGTTTCAAAGGAAGTGGAAGGCTTTGAATAAGAACAGTGTGTTCCTCAGCAACAACAGCAGTAACAGCAGTTTCAGTTTCAACAAATTTGCCAAATTTTACTAGTGGATGAAGTCCCTGATAAGTCACTTTGGCCCCTTTCCTTAACTGCTTCATTAGAGCAAATGTATTCGGACCCATGACTTTCAGATCAAGCGTCTCCACATATCAATTTAGCTTAGGTGAAGAACAAGTTTGCTCGTAGGACTTTATCAAGCAAAGTTTGATATGGTCAAGAGGATTGAAGTCTACTAGATGAATATTTTCTAAAGAAAATATTCTAAGTAAAGCTTACTCTGAGAACTGTTCCCTAGCACACTTAATGGTTACCAGGTCTGCTCGCTAAAAGACAAAGTTGTGTTGCAAAGCTTGCCCGAAGACCTGTTTACACTTAGAATATTTTGTAATACGTTTGAATATGTTTCGTTTCAATTATTAGGGTTTCTAAAAATGGAATGTCAGGTGTCAAGGTAGACCTATAAAAGGAATATTTTAGGGCACACATATGACAACAATGGACCAGAGCAAATATCGTGATTTGACGGCTGTCTCCCTCCTGTACGAAAAGCTGCCATAAATCCTGGAATTCCACCTTTAAACCCTAATTGATTTTCAACGTATCCTTCACAATATATATATATATATATATATATATATATATATATATATATATATATATATATATATATATATATATATATATATATGAAAATACTTTGAGTTATTTTGTGTGTTTGTTACTTTCATGTCCGTTGAGCAACATTTAGAGTATTATTGATTCTGCCTTTAATATTCTATTGTTCTTTACAAAAATAATAAGTTGTAACCTTCTTGTCAACACTATGTGTGTGTTACGACAGTGAGTGATTGAGCTAGTCAGTGAGCTATACGAGACCGACAAGTGGTATCAGAGCTGTGATATTGTTGTTTTTGTGAAGAATTGTTGCTAATTATTGATGATTTTGAAGATGAAGAATGACGTCAGCTGACAACTGTTACATTGGTTTGTGACGTCAGCTGCCTTGTTTTTCATTTTCACAGATCTACAATATTGTTGAGGTTTAAAAGTGTTTTCTTACTCAGATTTACATTAAAGTTCTTTTCTTTATTATAAATCTTGCTTTGATCCGTCCAGATATATCAGATCTGAGGATTTCATCCACATATCTGATTATTTTTCAAAGAGTGTTTAAGTTTGTTAAGTTTTCTTTTATTTTTTCAAAATATTTTAAAATACCAAAAAGATGTCTGGATCAATGGATGAGCAAGAGGTTTCTACTAACAAGATTCCTAGGCTGTATGGACAAGAAAATTACATCAAACGGAAAGTGTTGTTTAAAGCTGCAGTTTGTTACAACGATGTTGAGATGTGGAACTCTATTAAGAATGGGCCTTATGTTCCCGATGGAACTGCAAATAATCAAACTGTTGAAAGAACCATGAAAAAGAAAGATGACAGGGCCTTAGCTATGCTGAAGCTGGGTTTATCATGGGAAATTTTAACCAAAGTGGCTCATCATACTACAACAAAAGTAATGTATGATGCTTTGGTAGAGATGTTTGAAGGGAATACCGAACTGACGGATATAAATAAAGATAGGCTGAAACAACAACCTGACCGTTTCAAGTTTAGGGAAGGTGAAAGGTTGAAGTCAGTTTTGGAAAGGTTCTTGGCTATTTCTAATGAGATTAGGATAACTGATCTTGCCATCACAGACTTTGATCTGAACAAGAAATTGCTATCATTCTTATCAGGAGAGTGGTATACTGCCAGCAAACTCATTTAGCAGAAACCAAACTCTTCAGCTCTTAAATTGATGGTGTGATATGCTTCTTGCAAGCAGCAGAGCATGAGATGATTGAAAAAAATATGATCAAAGAAGACAGACCAAGTTTTCAAGTGGCTACTGCCCTCATTGCACCGATGGGGAACTTGTCTACAAACAATCAACTACAGATTCCCACAATAGAATAGCCAAGTGAATATGGTGGTGAGGCACCAAGGGGTTTTGTTGCTGGTAGTTCAAATAATCAAGGTGGCCAATCAAGATTTAATGTACAACTGATTGATAATAATGATACATCATCTATGGCCAGTGGACATGCTCCTTATGGTGGTGGCAATGTTAATCAAGGAAATGAGTATCAAGCCTTATTCTCAATGTTTACTCAGTCATACAATGCCTTTGTGGCTAAGAATCTGATCCACACCAGTGTGGTTCAAGAAGACCTTGAACAGATAGATGCAGATGAATTAGAAGACATGGATTTGAAATGGCAAGCTGCTATGTCAGCTGTAAGAAGAAAGTGACTCTTTAAAAGAACATGAAAGATCTTTGGTTTCAGGATCAAATGATAGAATTGGATTTGAAAAATCCAAGGAAATCTGCCACAATAGGCAATTACCTGGTCACTTTGCAAGGGAGTGCAATCAACCTAGACAGTTTCAAAACAACTAGCCAAGAAATCAGTTTCAACATCAGAATCAGAATCAAGCTCAGCAGAGAAATTTCAATAACTTCAACAACCAATAACAAATTCATCAGCAAGTAATCCCACAACAACAACCCTTACAAAGAAATCAACAGGACCCTCCACAAGATCCTGCAAATCAAATCAAAAACAATTCTAACCAACCAAGAAACCAAGGAAATTTTGCCTTAGCTCAAGAACCACAACAAGAAGGTGGGTTTGATTGGAGCAATCATGTTGATGACATTGAAAAGGAAAATGTGGCTTTCATGGTTAAGATTGAAGGCAAAGATGAATCCTCTTCATCTTAGGTACATTCAAACCTCTCAAAACTTGAATTACTTGAAATGAATGGATCATTGAGAATGAAAGTTGGAATGCTACAAAGTTAATGTTTTAAGAAACAGAGTATGATTAATGTTTATGAGATAAGTGATTTGACTTATGAGGAAAGGATCAAGAGTTTGGAACATGATTATATGGATAGTTACATTATTCAATTAAGATATGTCACTGAAATAGAAGAGTTGAAGAAAATGTATTTGGATGAAAAGTTGAAGAATACTGAACTTCAAGTTAAAAATGATTTTCTAAAAAAATTTAATTTCAACTGGGAATATTTGTGGGAAGTTGAACAAAATCAAAGAGGAAGATATATACAAGGTTGTTCCACCACTTTTCAATAATAATTATTCATTGAAGGTTAATAAGGAAAAGAGGAATGTATACTGATCAGTTTAGAGAAGTGTTTAAAGAAAAGGAAAGTTTCATTGAAAATTATAAGCTAGTGGAAGTTGATGACAAGGGTGAGTTTGTGATGAAAAAAAAGTAAATGATAAGAAGTGTGCTGAGACTTCTATTGGTGTGCAAGTATCTGAAGATGATATTGATGATGACTGTTTGAATATAGATGACTTAAGTGATTCCAGTGAGAAAAGCTCAAGCAATGAAAGCTTAAAGAAAGAGAACAATGGCAAAAAGGAGGAAAAGGATAAGATCCCATTGTTGCCAAAGATAACTGCCAAGATGAGAAGGCATCATGAGCAGATGAGAAGGGAACACCAATATTTTGATACATGTGGTGGTTCAAAATCTAAGAAGAACAATGAAAGAACAGCCTACAAAGTCCCACAAAGAAGAGAAAATGTCAAGGAAAACAAGAAATCAGAATAAGCTAAGAAAAATGATGATCTTTTCATCCATGTTTATCCTGTTTTCTCAAACCAAGAGTTGTTTGATATTGGGGTAGTAGAAAGTATGGAAGAGTATGAAAGAAGTCAATCAAGGTATAGAGGAAGCACTGATGATAAACCAATCAATATGGAAAGAATAATCTTTGTCAAGAGTTCTGTGGAAAGACAAGACAAAAAATTGAGAAATTTGTACCTTTCTCAATTGACTATGATGGTCTTAAAACTCAAAGAACCATTGGAGTTGATCCTCCAAGACCAAGTGAAAGATTCAAAAAGGTGAAGTCAAGTAAAAGCTTCAAAGTAAGAGTGTGGTGCAAACTTTGTGATGAATATGGACATCACACAGATTCTTGCCATGAAAGATTTACTTTCAAATCAATTGATGTTCTAAATTCAAAAATGTTTGGATAAGACATTGGCTTTTACAAGAAGAAATATGATGAATATTTGGGAAAAGGCAAAAATTTATCTGATAATGTTGTGAGGAATGTTGAAGCCAAAGGTGAGAAGAAAATTGAAACTGTTGATAAGAAAGTGAAGAAGAATTTGAATCAACAAGAGAAAAAGAAGTATCCAGTGATCAAACAACCTATCAGAGTTAAACCTGACAAGGCTGCTAAAACTGTGAAATCTGTTGACCTTGGAAAGTCAACAGAAAGTGAAGAGAAAGTTAAAATAGAGGTTTTCAAGAGAAAGAAATCAAGAGAATTGAATGGTGATGAGAAATTTCCGTTAAAACATGGCTTTGAGCCACAATGAATTCTGTGGAAACCAAGAAATGAAACTCTAGTGACAAAAGAAACACAAGTGACATATGAAACACTTGTAACAAGTGTTTCATATGTGTTTGTCATTGAGGAATGCAAGAGCATAGTTCCATATGTGGGAACATCATATGAAACTGGCTATGACACAGATGATTCTGTTGAATCCTGTGAAATTGTTTATGAGGACCCCAAACCCAACGTAACATTTGTTCATGTCACTAATGATTTGCAAGCTGATCTAGCTTGTACTTCATCACTTAACTAATCATTTTTCTTTGAATTGTGCAGGAAAAGTCTACACCAATCAATGATGTATGGAATATGGACAGTGGATGTTCCAGGCACATGACATGTGACAAGAGGTCACTGGTGAATTATGAGGAGAAATTTGAAGGATCTGTTGCATTTGAGAGTGATGAGAATGGTGGGAAAATTGTGGGGAAAGGCATTCTGATAAATGGAAAAGTTTCTTTTGACAATGTATTTTATGTGGAAGGATTACAATATAACCTTTTGAGCATCTCATAAATGTGTGATAAAGGTTATAAGGTTGGTTTTGATGATTCCCATTGTTTCATCCTCATACCTGAATTTGTAATCCCTCCTTATATGATTATGATGATGACTTCTATAAATGGGAACCTGTATGAACTGAGAATGAAAGATGCTATCTCTAGGGGTGTAACTTGTTTTGTATCTAAGGCCACTGAAAATGAATCAAAATTGTGGCACAGAAAGCTTTGTCATGTTAACTTAAAGAACATATACAAACTTGTTAAAGGTGAACATGCAATTGTTTTACCAACAAGGGAATTCAAGCTAGATGACAAATGCATTTCATGTCAAAAGGGAAAGCAGCACACATCATCACACAAAGTAAAACTTGTAAATTCAATTGAACAAGTACTGGAAATGCTTCACATGGATCTTTTTGGTCCTGTAAGTGTTCCTAGTATAGGGAAGAAAAGATATTGCTTGGTGATCATTGATGATTATTCAAGATATACTTGGGTTTATTTTCTGATTCCAAGATGAAGCTGCTGAGTTGATTAAAGGGTGTGTGACAAGGATTGAGAAACAACTGGATGTAAGGGTGAAGTCCATGAGAAGTGACAATGGTAATGAGTTCAAGAATGGAGTGATGGCTGATTTCTGTCTTGCAAAAGGAAATCTTCAACAATTCAGTGCACCTATAACTCCTGATTAAAATGGGGGTGCAGAAAGAAGAAATAGAACACTCATTGAAGCTGCAATAACCATGCTAGCAGATGCTTATCTGCCTGTCACCTTTTGGGCAGAGGCTATCAATACTGCTTGCTATGTTCAGAACAGGGTATTTCTCAACAAAAGTCATGACAAAACTCCCTATGAGATTTGTTTAAAAGAAACCCTACATCAAGTTTACCAAGCCCTTTGGATGCAAGTGAAAACTGTTGAATACCAAAGACTACTTGAACAAGTTTCAATCAAAATCTTTAGATTATTTCTTTGTTGGATACTCCACACACTCAAAAGCCTATAGAGTATATGTGAAAGATCATTTGAGTGTGATTGAATCTTCTAATGTTATTTTCAATGAAAACCAATTTAACACAGTGGATGGAGCATCCTGGTTGTTTGATCTTGAGAAGCTAATCAAGTTCTTCAAGATTTATCCTGAAGACTTTGATGAAACTTTATATAGAACAAGTGTCCATGAATAAAATTCTGAAAAGAAGGTTGATTTGGAAAAATTGCGGTCCAAGATTACTGACAAAAATGCTGAATATTCTTTTGTTGAGAATACTTCTGGCATTGAAATAGAAACTGAACAAAATGACAATCTTGAGCAACCTCCTATTCAAGAAAGTCATGTCATGGATACTGTGCAAACTGATAATCTAAGTGAACAAGAGCAAGTTGTCAACAATGAAGAGCAAATTGATGATCAAAATAATCAAGAACAAGTTGAAAGACAACTAAATTTTGAAACCTTATTGGAAATGGCATTGCATCAACATCACAGCAAAATGGTGATGAAGATGCACAAGTGAACAATGAAACAACTGATTTGGTCATTGAGGAACCTGATATCAATGATACAAATCTTGATTCAAATATGTCTTTAGATTAAGTGGTGCAAACTTCCTTTGTTGAAAGAAATCATCCACCTAAAAACATCATTGGAGATATTCATGAAAGAGTTACCAGAAGTGCATCTGAATATGCAAACATTGGTTTGTACTCATGCTTCTTATCCCAAGTTGAACCCAAGAACATTGTTCAATCTCTAAAGGACAATAGTTGGTGGAGGCAATGCAAGAGGAGTTGGCTCAATTCAAAAATCTGCAAGTATGGGAACTGGTATATAAGCCAAGAAATAAGTATGTTATTGGCACGAAATGGGTTTTTAGAAAAAAAAAGGGATGGGAGAGGGATTGTAATGAAAAATAAAGCAAGACTAGTTACACTAGGATGCTTACAAGAAGAAGGAATTGACTTTGAGGAAGTGTTTGCACCAGTGGCAAGGCTAAAAGCAATCAGAATCTTCCTAGCTTATGTTGCTTCAAGAATATAAGAGTTTTTCAACTGAATGTTAAATATGCTTTCCTAAATGAAAAAACTGAAGAGGAGGTGTATGTCACTCAACCTCCAGGTTTTGAGGATCCTTAGTTTCCAAATAGAGTCTATAAGTTAAACAAAGCTCTATATGGACTACATCAAGCTCCAAGAGCTTGGTATGATGAGTTATCAAATCACCTGATTGTTAATGGCTTTCATAGGGGAGCAATTAACAAAACCCTCTTCTACAAGAAAAGAGGAAGAAATTTACTTCTGCTTCAAATATATGTTGATGATACATCTTTGGGTCTACAAATGAATAAATGTGTTTGGAGTTTGAGAAAGTAATGAAGTTAAAATATTGCATGAGCTCTATGGGAGAAATGAATTTCTTTCTTGGATTGCAAGTTCAGCAAAAGAAGGATGGAATTTTCATTTGTCAATCAAAGTATGTGCAAGACATATTGAACATGTTCAAATGTCAAGACTTGAAGCCTGCTTCTACTCCAATGGACACCTATGAGAAGATGATAGCTGATGAAAAGGGGGAGCCTGTTGATGAACATGAGTACAGAGCAAAGATTGAATCACTAATGTATCTGATTGCTTCAAGGCTAGACATTATGTTTGCTGTTTGTGTGTGTGCAAGATTCCAATCAAGTCCAAAAGTGCCTCACATGACTGTTGTCAAGAGGATTTTTAGATATTTAAAAGGAAAACCTGATCTAGGGATATGGTACCCAAAGAACCATGCCTTTGATCTAATTGCCTACACTGATAGTGACTATGATGGCTGCAACATGAGTAAGAAGTCTACATCTGGTGGATGCCAATTTTTGGGAGACATGCTGGTGTCAAGGCAATGCAAGAAGAAACTACTGTGTCAATTTCAACTGTTGAAGCTGAGTACATTGTTGCATCTGCCTGTTGTACTCAAGTCCTTTGGATTCAAAATCAACTGCTGGACTATGATCAAAAATGGATTCCATTCCAAATAGCACCAAATCTTACAAAAACCATTATCAAAATTTGAGGAAGAACTGAAGAAGGCATTAAAAAAAATTCAAACCCTAATGTATGAGGTTGAGAATACCTCAGCTGTACCAAAACAGGGGGAGAACTCATTGAACCTTCTATCAGTTTATGATGGAAATGATTCAGATTATGCGAAAACTGATGACATTACAGAAAAGAAAAGAATCAAGTAAATGAAAGAAAGAAGCTCAAAGGAAAAGAGATTGCTATAAAAACTTATCAATTGCAGATCATTAATTATTCTAAAGGAAATAAAGATGTTTTGCATATTGATGAATCTAAACTAAAAGCCAAAATGATCTTTGAGCAAAGAATGACAGAAATTCAAGACATAGAGTTTCTGAATCAAATATTGTCTGACAAGGAATTTAAAGAACAATGATGGAACAGTTTAAAGCTGAAAAGAGATCAAGTGATAAATCGAACAATGAAGATCAAAATGATGTTTCACAAGATGTAATCAATATATGTTTAAATGATGAAGAAATTCCAAAGGGAGTGCTTGTGTCACTTCTCAAGCTGATTCAAAAGAAAGAACCAGGATCGGGTGCAAAAGAAAAACTAGACATTATGATTGACAAAATTTCAAAGGCCTTAGATGATGAAAAGACTGTCAAGAATAATGATTTAGAAAAGATGATCAGGAAGAAAAGATGGAAATTGAAAAAATACTGTGCAGATTTGGTAGGAAACCAAAATTTCTTGTGGAAAATGGGGTTCTCTTTGATTCCGTGAAAATCATGTCAAAGAAAGAGATCTTCAGTAGCTTTAAGGTGATTAAAAGAAAACTCATGAAACAGGAAAAAGCAGCTGCTCAACATTTTAATGTAAAGAACAGGGGAATGCCCGAAAAGATGACTCACCCATCAAAGACCGGGGAATCTGAAGTCAAGGTATCTTGTTACAAGTCAAAGTATTCACTTTATAAATTGAACAATGCAAAGAAGAGAAAAAGGCCATGATATGCCTCAAGGAAACCAAAACAAACATGTTTCAAGGTGCCTGAACCTACAATTGAAGCAACAGCTAAAGCCAAAAGTCCTTCAGTCAATAGTGGTATCATGCCAGATGGACCATTCTATGATTCTAGGGTTGAATATCTGAAGGTTCTAATGAAAAATGGAGAAATCATGAAAATCTCATCCAAGAATGACTTCAGAAAGTTCCATCTAGAACAATTGACAGTGATTGCAGCACTGCATTTCTCTTACTATCAGAAAAGACACAGGTCTACCGGTGCACAACAATCTAAACTATTGAGATATTTAAGGGAACAAGCAAAGTTGGGATTTCCTTGTCTGAACAAAAGGAAAAGTTTAAATGAAACAAAGTCAGAAACTGAGAAACCAATATTTGCAAGTTCGTCAAGCAAATTCTATTCTATTATCAAAGAATGTGGCAACAATGGAAGGGAAATGGATAGTCCAATCCCATAAGTAAAAAGAAGTAAACAAATTGCAAAGATTCTATAAGATGACAGAAATAAAAGGTTCTTGCTGAGAAACATTGAAGGGAAGTTTATCCATATAATTTCAAACATCATCGAATTGGTGTATCTTCATGTGGAGGATCTTGAGGACATAATCAGATGGAATCTGTCTCCTCAGCATCCACACCACAGGGAGATCTCCCTATTTCATCAAAAGGCTATTGTAGTAAAGTTCAACAGAAGAAATGAGGCTGGAAGCTCTAGAAGATAAAAGCCTTTTGTTTTTCTACTTAAAATTGATTTAAAATTGATTTGATGTGTAATGTCCAAGTGACAAACTTTATGTTATGTAATTTCACTTTCTGAGAATTTGTTGTGTATTTTGAAAAGTGTATGTAACCTAATAGGTGTTTTGGTACAGCTGAGGATGTTCCAATCTAGGGGGAGATTGTTGGGATGAGAAAAGACCTAAGGAATATTGGAATCTTCTCAACCTCCCTGAAAATGGCTAAGTATGGAAACCGAGCAAACTTAGGCCTCCCAGCAAGCTTATACTAAGTCTAGCAAGGTATTTTGCTATCCTAGAAAAGTTATCTTCTGTAATTCCTCTTAAGTGATGAAACGAGCAAGGTTAAATTTGTTTAGCAAGGTTGTTCTTCAAATCAAGCAAGGCTTGTTTCAGAGCAAACTCTTGACTAAACCAAGCTAAAACCAAGTCTTTTGGTGGATCTAGCAAGGTTTATATATAATAAATAGTGGTCCCAGCAAGCTTGAAGGAAGTTGATCAAGAAATTACTTAAGGACTTCTAACGAGAAAGGTTCAACTCAGAGCAAGCTACAGTGTTACCAGCACACTTGGGTTTGATCAAATAAGTTAAGTTAACAAAAGGTTTAAGGGATCTCTGAAGAACAAGTTTGCTCATAGGACTTTAGGGTTCTAGAAGATGGGACAGTTGTCAGGTAGTGGCAGGCCTATAAATAGAATATTTTAGGGCACGCCTACAACGGATAAGACACGGTTTTAGCCACTTTTCTCGGAGCGAATATTTCTGAGTGTGACGGCTGTCCTAGGATCGTACGGATATAACTTTCTAAACAAGAAACCCTAAATTGATTATCATTTGTATGATTATTTATATGAATGGAAATCTTTTGAGTTATTGTTCCATGTTAGTTACATTTCATTAAATCCTCTAGCAACTACTCTGTTTGTTTCTGATTCAGGCGTTAACAAACAGTGTCTTTCCCAAAATAGCAACCGTCATTAACTCTCTTGTCAACACATTTATTATCAAGCAAAGTTTGATATGGTCAAGAGGATTGAAGTCTTCCATATGAATATTTTCTAAGGAAAATAATATTTTCTAAGGAAAATATTCTAAGTAAAGCTTACTCGAAGAACGGTTCCCCAGCACACTTAATGGTTACCAGGTCTGCTCGCTAAAAGACAAAGCTGCAAAGCTTGCCCGAAGACCTATTAAAACTTAGAATATTTTGTAATATGTTTGAATATGTTTTGTTTCAATCATTAGGGTTTCTAAAAAGGGAATGTCATGTATTAAGGCATGCCTATAAAAGGAAACTTTTAGGGCACGCCTATGACAACAACGGACCATAGAGAATATCGTGATTTGACGACTGTCTCCCTCCTATACGGAAAGCCGCCTTAAATCCTGATATTCCACCTTTAAACCCTAATTGATTTTCATTGTATCCTTCACAGTATATATATATATATATATATATATATATATATATATATGGAAATATTTTGAGTTATTTTGTGTGTTGTTACTTTCATGTCCATTGAGCAACATTTAGAGTGTTATTGATTCTGCCTTTAATATTCTATTGTTCTTTTCACAAAAATAGTAAGTCGTAACCTTCTTCTCAACACTTATGTGTGGGTTACGACAGTGGGTGATTGAGCTAGTTAGTGAGCTATACGGGACCGAAACATCTCATCTCATAAACCAACCCAACACACCCTATCAATCACCAACACATTCCCTAAACCTTGACCAACAAGATATATCTTCTTTCACAACTATCCAAAGCCGTATACCTCTTATTCAAACTAGGAATCCCTTGCCAAGATCAAGTGAAAACATTATTGAAAGCACATCTCATATCACTCAACCAACCCAATTACCTAGTCCTATTCAAATTTCACCAGCACAATCCCCATCTCCAGATGCAAGATTCAAATTACTTGACAGAGACATGATTATTCTAATTAATAATTGTGAATAGAGGAGAGAAAATGATGCTTTGAAAGAAAAGAACAAGAATCTGGAATCAAAATTAGAGCAGACTCTGTCAAAGATTCAATCCCCGGTAGCTAAGGTTGAGAAGACCTCAGATGCACCAAAACAGGGGTAGAATCTGCCTCTCTCTGGTAAACATGTTTATGTGGAGAATTCCTTGAAACTTATTGGAAAAATGTATGATAGTAGGAGGAGGAAGAGGATAGAGAGGATGAGCAAAAAATAAATAATGTTGTGAGTGGGACTGATAAAGCTGATATGGATACTGATGATGATGTTGATAATGTAGGTGGGAAAGTTGATGAAGATGTGAATGTTGTTGAAAAAGTTGTTGAGAATGTGGAGGATGAGACAGATAATGATGACATGACTGATGATCAAAGTGACAAAACAGTTGAAGTTGTGATGTCACTAAAGAAGTGGCAATCTCAGGTGTAACTGTAGTTCTATCATACAAGACAGAAGAGTTGAATGATGAATTTGAGGAGGTGATTTTGTAGGTTCCTAGCCGGATCTACACGGAAATATCTCGTTCTACGTAGGTGCGGAATCCCTACGTAAGACGATACGAGCGTAGAAGCGATATACGTTAAAACACAAGCTAAACACGTTACAATACACAAAAGACACGTTGTATTGCAACTAATAACACGTGATATTCAATCACCAATTACACGTACTGGACTCGTTACCAACAAAAGAACCCGTAACCTAGCTTATATAGTTATCGACAACTTCACCTAACAGACTAGGCGAAGTTGTTGATAACTTCGCTTGTCCACAAGTTCGCTTATAACAGGCGAACTTGTGAGACAAGTTCTCTTAAACATCAATACAAACCAACAAACACTATTACAGACACTCGATACTGAACTACTGACATCATGCACCAACAGACTCCCCCTTGGCAGTAGCTTCATATCTCTATCTTCACTCACGTGTCTCGTAATCCCAAAACTCTCGTATCTTCCGTCTTCAAGCATGAACGTCTTCTCGTACACAAACTGAAACTACTCTTTGGTATTTCTTGGCTTCTTCTTTCCAAGCAGGAATATAAAATATCTTTTTCTCGTTCAGCACCTGCAAGTCTGCTTGAGACAAATTCACTAAGTGCATAGGATCATACACTCTCAGCAACTCTTGTTCATCTTCATCCTCCATCACTGCCTCAGCCGTTTCACTATCAACGTACCACCACTTCAGATCCTTTAGCACATCCTTGGGCATTTGTTTCATCGGCACTTCTTTTAAGCACCGGATCGTCTTATACTTCATTATCATCCAAGGCTTGCCATCAGCTCTCATTCCTCTGTCTTTATCCTCAACGAGCTTTCCTTTCTGCGGTTTCAATAGCTTGAACTTTTTCTCCTTTATGCTTTCTTTCCAGACTATCTTTCCAATAATCCTTGCCATGTTATCATCACTCCTGTTTATCAACCCCAACTTGGCTAAGTCCTTCACCTCACACTCAGGCAAGGTATTCAACAATCTCAACAACCTCTTGAAATACTGAACTCCATCATAACGCTTAATCACAAAGAGCCTCAACTGCTCATCATATAACCAGCAAATAATCCCCTTTTTCGATTCAGTATACCCTTTGATGTTGTAACTTTTCTTGAACATAGTAGGGACCGCCGGTTTCTTAGTCTTTACGAACCACTGAGCGTAGCCTTCTTTCCATCTTGGCTGCTCTTCCTATTCCGTCTCATCACAATCCGTATCTTGACCCAAATCTGACTTTTCAACTGCTGGAATTTCATGCTCAATATTATCCTCCACAATCTCTCCTTCTTCAACTTCATTGTCAATCACAATCTCAGCCCCTATCTTCTCGATCTCTTCCAACGGTAACACATCATCATCACCTATAACATCATCATCCAACACCTCCTCAGCCTCCACTACCACCACGTCATCACCCCCCGATCCGCCAGTTGCACCAGTTGACTCCCCCTGAGTTGTGGAAGTCCCAAGAGCTTGTTTAGTTCTTGGCAACTCTCCACCTGCATCTTTCGATGCATTGGGATCATCGTCTCGATCATTTCTCTTCTTCGTCCTCAGCTCGTCACCCTTACAGCTCGTCTCCCCCTGAGATGCCAAGAACTGTTTCAAGGCATCAAAAATTTTACCATGCTCAATCAGGAGGGACGACTGAATCTGATTCTCTGCAACGAGGCGCTGAATTGTGTGAGTCTGGATCAGATTTAGTCTTGACTGTTCTGCCACGACCCTTTCAAGAGCTGCTATTCTTTCCGAGTCGGATAAGGTTGCATCAAAATCAAACCTCATATGTGAAATGTCTTGAGCGTACGGAGGAGGGATTCCCAAGGTAACCGGAACATCAGAAATAGGTGGAAACGTAACCGCAGGTGGTATCGTAACAGATAATCCCACGGTGGCAACAACCGTCGACTCAACAAACCTTGCAACGACCTCCGATGGAGTAAGAGTTGGAGGGGGCAAGGACACAATCTCTGGAGCCGGGAGTTGAAATGTAGTGGTGGTATGCCAAAGGAGGATGAGGTAGTTAACACGGGAACACCCGAGGTGACCGGCCCTGTAACTGTCAACGATGTGGGGACTATAGTCATACCAGACAGTGCGGGTGGAGAAAAACGAACCACCCTCGAGCTCTCACCAGCTCCGGATCCTTCACCCGTTCTTGCCCTTCTCGCTCGACGAACCAACCGTTGTAAATCCTCCTCAAAATCTGATTCACTATCATCTGTGTCTCTCTTTCTCTTCCCATGAATTCTTTCTTGAGTAATCAGAATCTGTCTTGCTTCAGTCACATCATCATCTGAGGAATCAGAATCAGTTCTTTCAGAATCAGCTACAGTCGTAGCTGCCATCGACACATCCACACTTGAAACCTGTGTAGCCGAGACCTGTACCTCTTCCTCTGGATCAACACGTTCCATATCGAAAAATCCTTGACCGCCAAAAGCAGCTTCAAGGTCGACGTGTTCCTCCGGTGCCCCAACAGGAGCAGCAGGCGGAGATTGCTGTACCTCAGGTGGTGGTTGAGGTGCTCCAGCCTGTTGCGGTTCTGGATCCCGAAATTCGTCCCCACAAGCTGCAACATACTCCGGATTGATCAAGTACCCAAATAACGGAGTATGTCTAGGACAGAGCTCTGGTTTACTTCTGGCACTTGACGATCTACATTGGGCGAAGATCCTCTTGCTGACACTCTCCACATATCGAATCAGGCGGCGCTGAGGTAACGTGGGAGCCACGTGATTCAAGATCATTTGAAGGAATCTTGGATACATCAAGAATCTCTCACGTGCCACCGCTCGTCTTTGACGGTCTATCTCATAGAACACCATCTGATTGAAGCTATAACGCTTGTTTTAAGTCAGTGTTGTCATCGCCGACTGCATCGTCGCACCCATTCCATCCGTACCAGCCTTTCTGCCCGACATGCACACGATCATCACGTGCATGAGAAAGCGCCATTGATCTAACAGAAACCCCTTGCGTCTCTAAGTATCCCCCAATGGACCAGAATAGCCCATTCTTAAAAGGCACCGTCTCTGAATGGAGCCATGAAGTCTGTAGGATCATTTCTCGTTTCATCCCAAAACTGCAAAGCAAACCGTATCTGTTCTGACGAGAACTGCACTTCCTGATTGTTAACCGTTGCACGCATAACTGGGGGCTCAACTCTGCAATCATATTCAACTGTCTGCCAGAAATCTTCTATGTTTGGTAAAGAGATAGGCAGTGTTGTAGTAATAGCATGGAAGATACGCTAGCGGATAAGAAACGTGATGATCTCGCGAAAATCATCAACACCGCTCGCATCCGGGTCCAAAGTAATGTACATATTATGCCCCGGGAAAAACTGACGATTGTTATCTCTTCCATCGTCACCACCAGCACCACCGGCTCCCGCTACAGCTGCCATATCTGCAACACAAACGGTCTAAGTTAGAGAAATGTCGAAGCAAATCACAACTTCGCTTTTTACCATGAGCGAAGTTATGATTGTTTCTGTATAGGCGAAGTTAGGGAAAGGGCGAAGTTGTGAATAACTTCGCCTTTACTACAACTTTGGCTGATAACAGTTAATATAATAATTAAACAGGCGAAGTTAGGTATGAGGCGAAGTTAAGGACAACTTCGCCTAAACATAACTTCGCCATTGAACAACTTCGCTCCAGATTAGTTAATTAATAAAGCACAGGAGAAGTTAAACCTTAGGCGAAGTTAAAGATAACTTCGCCTAAACTGTAACTTCGCCTGAACTGAAGCGGCAACAGTTTAGAGGACTGACAACGTGAGATTTGGATAATTTGGTGATTGTGGACTCTACAAAACATATTTTAAGGAGATCTAGACGATCAAGTTGGTTACGACCACGTAAAAACTAGTTTAAAAGGTGGGTGTTGAAAGGGTTTGAATGAACGGGGTCACAAATCAGATCAAAACGACCTTTGATTAACACCATTGACATAGATTATCATCTAAACAAAACCTACACACCTTTAACACGAGTTGAAATCGAGGAAAAATAACACTGATTGAATCAAGATATAACTTCGCCTATGGTTAATGGATGATAAGTTCGCCGGGTTTAAAGGAAAGTGAAAAGTGAAAAGTGTTTGACTATAAGTCTTCTTTATATACTGTTTATATTATACAGGCGAAGTTAGGGTTAACTTCGCTTACCCCTTAACTTCGCCTGTTTAACAAGTTCGCCTTTAAAAACTGTTAAAAGAACTTCGCTTAGTAATAAAATTTACATAACTAACCCTTAACAATTTAGCATTATGCAATTAACTTATAAAACTTCCTTTAAAGAGTTAGATGTTACGATCAAAAACCAAGTAACCAGGTATTAAGCCAGAAAGACGACATATGTAAAGAAAATTTTAGAAATAAAGAACACGGGATCAAATTTCAGTCTTGTCGGGGACCAGCATGTTTTTAGAAAAGATCCGAACAGGAATCATACTAATTAAGTGACTGTCATATAGATCCATGTTCAGCTGTATTATGACATAAAGAAACAGGTTGTAAGCAGGTAAACAACTTAGTATGGTTTTCATCGCTTCAGTGATACGGGTTAGGTTCAATTGAGCTCAAAATATAAATGGACACCACATCAGAGATTGTGATGCCTCCTATCTATTCTCAAAGCTTATTTGGCTTTCCCCAAGTCACCCCGAGTTGACCTCGACCCGTAGTGTCTGATTAAGCCGTAAATACATCTTGACCTTCGTCTCGTTCTCGGTCTTGCCTCTTGATTGATAAGTATTTATATATATATATATATATATATATATATATTTTATTAAGGATTTCCATAGCCTTAAACAGTAGACTACTGCAAGTCCCGAATCTGGATCACTGCAGTTTCTTAACACACTATCTTCTCATGAATCAGAACACTCACGGGCTCATGTATGACTGGGTAATCACTTTTCTGCCTATCATTCGGAAAGATATATATGGAGACATATACAGCTCTCGATGAGTTGTCCCTTTAAATCGAGAGGATTTAGTTAGTATCACCTCTACTTTTACGCTCCATAAAAAGCTACCATAACATACAATGACTATTCTAGAGTCTTTTGGGCCTAATAACTTCACTAGTTAAGCACACAGAAATAGTTTGTGTATCACTTTCCAAGGTTGGATCAATTTTCATATGAACATTGTATAGACACTTCTTACGAAGTAGTAGACTTGAAAAATTATTTCATCTCCCTCAAAAATATTTTAAATTCTATCGCCCCGATCAAGTCTAAGTCATCAGGTAAACGGCTATCCTAAAGATCCAATGGATCAGCTGGACCGACCACATACGAGTATGTGTCCTTCTAACTAAGTATGAACAACTACTTTTCAGCGAAAGAATAAAAACACATCATAAACCGCCCCGGTCACTTTCAGTCAGTTGGTTAATGGCTATCCTCATAATCTATTGGTAGAAGTGAGGACCAAACACATCCGAAGATATGTCCTTCAAACTGAAGCAACCGACATAATTCTAAGCTATAGTGACGTTTTTTTTTTAAGTAAAAACTAGAAATACGGCTACTCAGGATTGATCATCCCATTAAACTCAACAAGGTTTTGAAAACGAGTTCTGTCAAACGCTTTAGTAAAAAGATCAGCGAAATTATCTAACGAATCAACCTTTTCGAGCACTATCAATTTCTTCTCAGCACAATCCCGTATAAAATGATGACGAATGTCAATGTGTTTAGTTTTGCTATGCTTTACGGGATTGTTAGTTACTGAGATAGCAGCAGTGTTATCTATATAGATAGGAGTATGAGTGAAATTCAGACCGTAATCGCGCAATTGCTGTTGTATCCAAAGAACCTGGGAGCAGCAGTTCGATGCTGCCATGTACTCTGCTTCACAGGTAGAAATGGAGACTGAGGTCTGCTTCTTGCACTGCCATGACACTAATCTGCCTCCAAGAAACTGGCATCCACCTGTTGTCGACTTCCGATTCTGATTGCATCCTCCATAGTCAGAATCTGTGTAAGCGACCAAATCCAAGTCTCCCCCTTTCGTATACCACAACCCTAGCTTAGGCTTGCCCTTGAGATACCGCAATATCCTTTTCACACCCTTCATGTGAGATTCCTTTGGGTTGGCCTGAAAACGAGCACAAAGACAAACTGCAAACATAATATCAGGTCTAGATGCAGTCAAATACATTAAAGAACCTATTATTGCCCGATATTGGGTGGGGTCCACGTCTGCATCACTGTCTGAATCAGCCCCAAGTTTGTGATTGACTCAAACTGGAGTGTCAAATGGATTGCTATCCTCCATCTTGAAGCGTTTAAGAACGTCTTAGACATATTTAGTCTGATGGATGAACATCCCATCCTTCTTCTGATCAACCTGCAATCCTAGAAAGAAAGTTAATTCACCCATTGCACTCATTTCAAACCTCTTCTTCATGACTTCTTCAAAATCCTGACACATGTCGACTTTTGATGCAGCAAAGATGATGTTGTCCATGTAGACTTGAACCAGAAGAAAGTCTCTCCCTTTTCTCTTAACAAACAGTGTGATGTCGATCTTTCCTCTTTAAAACCCATTCTCAAGCAAGTAATCAGATAAAGTCGCATACCAGGAACGCGGGGCCTGATGTAATCCGTATAGAGCTTTACTTAGTTTGTACACGTGATCGGGAAAGTCTGGGTCAGGAAAACCTGGTGGCTGCTCAACGTACACAACCTCATCGACTTTACCGTTAAGAAACGCACTTTTCACGTCTAACTGGAACACCTTCAGCTCATTGTGTGCAGCAAATGCCAAAAACAATCGAATCGCTTCCAATCTTGCCACAAGAGCAAACACTTCAATGTAGTTGATCCCTTCTTGCTGATTGAAACCTTTAACGACTAGCCTCGCCTTGTTCCTGATGATTATACCTTTCTCATCTCTCTTACATTTGAAAACCCATTTGGTGCCAATCGCATGTACATTCTTCGGTTTTGCAACCAATTTCCATACTTCCATCTTCTCGAACTGGGCTAACTCTTCTTGCATGGCTTCCACCCAGGAGCTATCTTTTAGAGCCATTTGATAGTTCTTTGGTTCAATCTGGCTAATGAAGCAGGTGTACATGCACTCGTTAATGATACCTGTTTCTTTGATGCTTGCGTAAACACAAGTGTGCTCATTCAAGCTTCGTCTTGTTTGTACACTGTCAGACAGATCACCTATCACGTTCTCCAAAGGGTGATTTTTGTGGACTCCAGTAGTCGGAACCGAACTGACTTGCTGATTGTCTTCCAGGTTCGAAGAGAGTTCATCAATGGATGATTGTTGTTGAGAGTGAAAAGGGTTGTAAAATTCTTCTACAGTAGAGGCGGCAGGTGCATTAACGGCACCTGACGTGGAAGGTTGACTTTCATCGTGTCGTCGACGTAGCACAATGTTTTCTTCGTCGTCATACATGATTTGTGAGTCAATTCTCTCATCAACTACTGCACAATCCAAATAAGGCACATTAAAAGATTTAAACAGTCTATCATAGTCAAAAGCTTCAGCGGGTCCCGTGCTGGGCATTGGTGGTTTGTAACTCGTGATGTCGGAGTTACATACCACTTCAACCTTGCTGGTCGATAGATTAAAGACTCGTCTATTGGGTGTCCCAACAACATATCCGACTAAAATACCTTCGTTGGCTTTTTCACCAAATTTTGAGTTTGTCTTTAATATCATACATGGGGACCCGAATGGTTCGAGACCATTCAGGTTTGGCTTTCGACCATGCATAAGTTCATAACAAGTTTTATTTAGCCTTTTAACAGTTAAAACACGATTAAGGATATAACAGGCTGTTGCAACTGCTTCAGCCCAGAACACCACGGGAAGTTTAGCATCAGCCAGCATAGTTCTAGCTCCTTCAATTAGCGTCCTGTTCTTCCTCTCAGCCACCCCATTTTGTTGCAGAGTGTACGGGGCGCTGTACTGGTGGTCTATCCCTTTCTGTAAGCAGAACATCTCCATCTTGGTAGTTCTTGAACTCTGTCCCATTGTCACTCCTGATGAACTTAACCTTTCTACCCACAACATTTTCAACCTTGGTTATCAGGTTAATAACAAACTGAACCGTATCATCTTTTGTCTTCAGAAAGTATACCCAAGAGTATCGAGAGTAATCATCAGTTATCACCAAGCAGTATGATGTTCCACCTAGACTCTTTACATTCACGGGACCGAAAGGATCCATGTGGAGTAAGTCTAGGGTGCTGACTATTGTATTAAACTTCTTGGGGAAATGAGGTTTCTTGTGTTGCTTTCCCTTCTTACAAGATAAGCATTGGTCTTCAAAGTTAAAATTTTTCAAGGGAACACCAAGCACCAACCCATTCTTGACAATGTAGTTCATTTTTCGAAGATGTATATGCCCCATTCTTCGATGCCATAACTCGGACTCTGATTCAGTTGCTTTTGACAAAAGACATGACTCATCTGTTGCCATCTCAGTCGACCTCATATCCATTACGTATGTGTTCTTTTCCCTTGGAGCCTTCATCACTATCCATGCCTCTGGTATCTTAAAGCCAGGATACAGTACAATCGCTTCATTTTTGGTAAAGTGCACCGTGTACTCTTTGTCACAGATCTGAGATACACTCAACAAATTATGCTTCAACTCCTCAACGTAATTCACCTTTTCTAACTTCATTTTACCATTTGTCACAGTTCCAATCCCAGTAATTCTACCACCGCTCTCTCCTACAAAACTTACTCTACCTCCCTGAACAGGTTTCCATTCGTGTAACAAATTCTTGTTACCAGTCATGTGCCGGGAACAGCCGCTATCCACAACCCACAGATTGTTTACAGCCCTGTTCAACTGTTCATGCACAATTAAGGGAAAGGATTAAAATCTGGGGACCCAAGACCTACTGGTCTTGGGTCGATTAAATCTGTTAAACTGCATCCCGTACTTTGGTCGTCCAAAGTCAGTTTGATAATGAGTTCTGTAAGTTCTGAATGGATACCTTCTTGGAGATTGACTATGAGGCCATCTAAACCTTCGTGACTTAAATGAATTGTAACCAGTGGTTTGGTTGTTAACAGAGAAAAACTGAGATTGACATCTTTGAAATCTTGGTTTAGTCCAATGTCTGATCATTGGTGAATTTGCATTCTGTCTATTATAATAATTACTGTTTGGTTTATTCTCAGTTTTAGGAGGCCTCATACCTCTGAATCTCTGAACTAGAGGGCAATCAGCAATCAGGTGTCCTATTTGATTACATCTGAAACAACTCCTGTGTTCAACTTTCGTCTCAACAGTTGTTTCAGATGTTGAGGTTGCATTACTGCCCGTTTGTCTAACATATGGTGGGACATACGGGTTTTAGTGGAGAATTCTTTTCAGTTGGTTTATAGTCCTCTCCACGTTTTAGTAACACTACCTCTTCTATTGTCTCACTAGACTCGGATGTCTTGTCCGAATTTGATGAGACAGAACTAGAAACAGAAATCTTAACATTCGAAACAGGCTTACTCGTTTCGCTTTTACTAACTTCTTGATCTTTAATCGTAACCTTAACAGGAACTGTCTGACCAATTTCAACATCACCAGATTTCTGATTACTAGGATCATACGTATAGTTATGGTTATATGGTGGTGGAACTTCAGAATATCCAATTCCCCCTTTTTTAACTAGGGAACGTTGATCACTTACGAGGTGATCAAGCATTGCCGAGGAGTTTCTAAACTGCTCAAGTTTTCTGTTTAATTCCTCCACTTTCACCTGGTAGTCAGCTATCTGTTTATCCCTTTCAGCAATTAGTTTGGTTTTCTCTTCTAACACTTCATAGCTAAGATCTATTACTTGTATTTTTTCAGCTAGACTTGCTTTAAGACTTCTGATATCTTTTTCACTAGCTTTAATCTTTACTGAATAACTATTTTCTCTAGTTTTAGTGTAATGATGATATTCTTTTAATGTTTTAAATTGAGGGTCCAAACTAACAAACTGATCAGTTAATGTTTTCAATTGTTCAGACAGATTTTCACATTGCATACAAGGAAGTTCAGAACTTACCTCTGAGAGCTGATCATTCACCTCTGCCATATAAGCTTGATCTTCTCTAGTCTCTCTGTAGCTTCCTTCAGTTTCGATGTTAACCAGGTTGGCCTGTTCGAACACTTCCTCAACTTGCAGACTCCAATTGTATCCCCCGTTCTATCTGGATACCATCGCCCTATTCTCATTACTTCCCCCATTCGGTTGTGTTGGCCTGTTCTGACTACGTTCTACTCTTTCATTTGTGCATTCTTTAGCAAAGTGGCCATTCTGTTGACATTATAACACCGAACCTTTGACTTATCAAACCCTGGTCTTTCGCCAAAGAACTTTCTACCAGTTTTCTTCATAAACCTTTTAACTCTTCTTACTATCATCGCCATCTGCCACTGCAGATCCATCTCTTCCAGATCATCAGCATCGATCTGATCATAGTCTTCTTCTAAAGTTGCAGGGTCAACAATTTTACCTTTGATGTAATTTTCGTAAGAAGCAATGAAAGATGCATAGAGAGCAAACTGCTGTTCAGCAGATTTAACACTCATGGGCATCTGAGAGTAGTTGAGTTGTTCAGAACATTTGAGGAAAAGCTGCCAGTTGTTGCTTGAGGTTTAGAAGAATTTGTTCCACCAGCTACGAAACACACATCACCATCCATGTTGAGAGTTACATGACCCTCACGAGTTGAGTTAGAGCTCGAGTCTCCCTTTGAGTAGTAAGCAGATGATTCTGACTTTGAACTTGAACTTGAAGTAACTTTCGTACCATACATTCCCGGATCCTGAACCTGATCAGTTGGTGTCTCTTTTCGAACCATGTTAAGTTCAAAAGTTCGTAGTTTATTGACTGCTGTTTCCAAGTCGATGTTTGCAAACTCCTTATCTTCTTTCATCAAGACAGTGTACATTTCCCATTTCGGTAGGAGAGCATCAAGAAGTTTTTCTACGATCTCTTCTTCTTTATAGCCAATCGAATAGTTTCTGAGTTCGGTCATCAAGTGGTAATACCTTGTGATGATATCATCAAGTGACTCATTCTTCAAATACTTGAACACCGAGAATTGGGTTTTGAGTAGCTTAATCTTGGATGCACGTATCCCCACATTAATTTCATATCGGTTTTCAAGCGCTTCCATAGCTCTCTGCCGGTTTTGTATTTCCTGAAGGTGTGAAGAATCTCTTGTGGAAGAGCCATTGTTATCGCAGCATGAGCTTTGCTTTCTGCCTCATACATCTTCTTTTCTTCCTCTTCCATCTTATTGTACTTCTTTATTTGTTCACAACCCTCAAACATAGTCGTTGGTGGAATGTAACCATCTTGAATGCACACCCACATCTTAGCATCTTGATATTTAACATATTGTTCAAACCGATCTTTCCAAGCAACGAAATCGGCACCCTTAAGCATTTTCGGAGCCTTAGTAGCTGAATCTGCTTCCACCTCCATTTTTACCAGTTCCGTAATATTTATAGAAGTCATCTTTGAAAGAAATACGAAACGAAAACACAAAGAAACCCAAATTTTTTTTAAATTATTCTGAACAGTACCAGTAGGCGAAGTTATATTTAACTTCGCTTAAGTCTTAACTTCGCTTGATTACTCAACTTCGCTGAAACTCTTAACTTCGCTTTCTTCTTAACTTCGCCTGATGTTAACTTCGCTTGGAGACAACTTCGCTTAAGTTAAGCGAACTTGTGAGGTAGGCGAAGTTAATGATAACTTCGCTTAAACTTATATCTTCGCCTAAACCCTACAAATAGTGGCGGCAACTTCGCCTGATGAACACAACGTTTTTGCAGGTTTGATTTTGACGTATTGCGAGGTATTCGAAGGTGTAATGAGTTGATTTTGATGGAGGGAGGTGAGTAGGACACAATAACTCGGTATTTCAACGTAAACTCGTCCCGCGAATAGTCGAACGGAACGATTTCTACAGCCGTGTGATAATCCCGAACCACACAATCACGATGCTCTGATACCAATTGTAGGTTCCTAGCCGGATCTACACGGAAATATCTCGTTCTACGTAGGTGCGGAATCCCTACGTAAGACGATACGAGCGTAGAAGCGATATACGTTAAAACACAAGCTAAACACGGTACAATACCCAAAAGACACGTTGTATTGCAACTAATAACACGTGATATTCAATCACCAATTACACGTACTGGACTCGTTACCAACAAAAGAACCCGTAACCTAGCTTATATGGTTATCGACAACTTCGCCTAACAGACTAGGCGAAGTTGTTGATAACTTCGCTTGTCCACAAGTTCGCTTATAACAGGCGAACTTTTGAGACAAGTTCGCTTAAACATCAATACAAACCAACAAAAACTATTACAGACACTCGATACTGAACTACTGACATCATGCACCAACAGATTTCCAAGGAGAAAGTAGTGGATGAAGAGCTGGAGAAACTATTGAAAGAAATTGACGAATTTCCTTCTATTGTGGTTAGAGATATTGGACCATCCAGATTAGAGGATGAAGATGAAGAAAGGAGAAGGATTAAAGGTAAAGATGTGGCTAAAAATAAGGGCCAGCTACAACCTTTGAATAAAAACTTAATAGAATCTAGCGATCAACTTTTGCTTGTTGTTGAATCTATGGAGGAAGGGATAAAAAGGCATAATAAATTTTTAATGAATGGATCCAGAGAGATATTTTAAACAGATTCTTGACTGATAAGGAGATGGAGGTGCAGAGAGTATTGATGGAAGAGTTTGAATTGAGAAAGAAAATAAATGAAGATAAAGAAGAGATTGAGCAAGAAGTGATTGAAGGTTTATTAAAATTACAACAAGCTGAAGAAGCTGACAATGCCTTGGCAATTGTCATCTAAAAATTCCAACAACCTAAAACTCCTGAACCTAAACAAACTGTTCCCATTGCGAAACCTGTAAATGAAAATGTTGATAAGCAATTGGTAACTGAACTTGATGAAAAAAGAATACAATATGAGATGGTCAAGAATGCAAATGAGAAGATGTTTGAAAGAATATTCAATGAAATGAAATCTGAATAGAAAATTTGTCCGGTTAATTTGTTGAGATATGCACAAAAAAGAAAGAGTATTGGAGTAGAATATATATCTGAGGAGGCTATGCCTAAGAAAAGGAGAGGGGTTATAAATGCAGTTCCTCTTTAATCTATGAGGCATGAAGATTAATATGTAAATGAACCACATATTGAAGCATTGGATTACTTAACAGATGTGGAAGATGAGGAGGAGGGTGATGAAGTGAAAAATGAAAAGAAAAACATACTTCTCCTCAAATACATTTAACTGAGGTTCACATGCAAAACATACATGCCAGACTTGATGTGCTAAAGAGAGAAGATCCAAGAATTATAAGTCATATGGGCCAAGGATTTGAATTTGAAAAATTGGCTAAGATGAGTGAAGAAAATTTAAACTTATTGTTTGAAAAGAAAAGACAGGAGATGAGAAAAATGAGGAAGAAAAGAAAAAGGCTTACAAAGCATTACCTAAACTATCTCATGCTTCATAAACACTCTGAAAAACAATTGAGCCATTTGATTTATGAAGACTTGGAAAATGTTTACAAAGCCACACAAGCAAAAGTAGAAGAGGGAGAGATTAAGAGAGTAGAAAAAAGAATCTCAGGTCAATGAAAACAAATTGATCAGATTTTTAGTAGATTTGGGGGTAAATGTGAGTTCTTAATTGAGCATGGATATGACTATGAGATTGTTGACTCCATGAGCAGGAAGGAAGTCGAAGAAAAATTCACGAAAATATTTAAAAAACTGCAAGCTGAAGCTGATATTGCTGCAGAGCAATTAAGACAAAGGAGGTTGAGGGATATGAAATTAGAGGAGAAAGAGAAAAGGCTAATAGAGCCAGAATATGGTTGGCTGAGGAGGAAAGAAGGTATGTGTCTCATGATAAAGAAAATCTTCTGGAGAGACTGATGGATGTGAGGGGAGAAGATGACAGAGTTAAGAATATGACTGCTGATGAGAAGAAGGATCTGTATGAGTCTGAGCTTGCAAAGTACAGAAAGGAGTTGAAAGATCAGTATGAAATAGATAAATCAACTCAAACTTCTTCCTATTATCTAAAGTGAAAGAAAAACCATTTGAAGTTGATGTGAGAACAAACTTAATGCCCTGGGAAGATGAAGAAAAGATCAGTACCCTCAGACAGGCCATGTTGAATAAAGGAATGACTGCAGGTGTATTTGATAATCTTGGTCAATCACAATTGAAAGATCTATTTTACGAAGAAAAGGTTTATTTGGAACAAGTTGAAGAGGAACATAGGAGATTGATGTCCTTACAATCAGGCCCAAGAAGACAATCTGTACAAAGACCAAGATCTCTTCCAAGGGAACAAATTGACAAAGAGACAATAGAAATGATAAGGATTTTGTCTAAAGAAGGAGGTGATTATTTGAAGTTGATTATGATGAGGAAAGAGGAGATTTTAAAGATTTATGAGTCCAAAGGGCATGTGAGAAGGCCCAAAAAAGAGAAAATATACATCAAGGGCTTCCACTGTAAGTGTCCATATTCCAACCACGAGGTCAAGGCTGCAGAGAGAACAAAGGCCACCTTCCAATGTGGACCTACCAAAGAACTTATACTTTGACGCAAGGACAAAAACTCTCAAAGTAATTATATCCAGTGGTGAATTGAGACGATTGTGTTTAAAGATGACTTCCAAGAATTCAACAGAGAACAACTAGAGGAAATGGATATAATCAATTTGTATGATTACCAGCAGAGAGAACATAGTTTCAGGACAACAAAGGAATGAACTTTCTAAGTTTCTGAAAGAACAATCTAGAAAGGGATTTCCTTTACTCAACAAGAAGAGGAAGCTGGAATACACAAAAGCTGAAAGGATAAAAAGGCAGAGGAGGATGAGCGACATTAGGATGATTGAACTGTCCTACAAACAATAAAGAAAAGCCTCTAATCCTTTGGCCACAATGAAAGAATGTATCAGCATGAGGCAGCAGATGACAAGGACAAACTATGAAGTTCAGAAGAATGGAAGAATCTCCAAGATACATTATGAACAAAAGACCCAATCGTTTATCTCTAGAAATTCAGAAGGAGTGGCCTTGGGGATTATCGAACATGACACAGACTTAGAGTATTTCCAAGTGGAAGACCTTATGATATAATAAGATGGAATCTTCCATCTCAACATCCACATCACAGGGAGATCTCATTATTTCAACAAAAGGTTGTTGCTGTAAAATTTGATCGAATACATGAAGCTGGAAGCATAAGAAGATAAAACTCTTATATTTATTTTGTTTGACTTTGATGTGTAATGTCTTAGTGACAGCTTTTGAACTTGTAATTTATGTCTTTAAGTAATGTAATTTGTTGCTTCTAATATTTAATGTGTATTTTTGAAAAGTGTAAGTAACCTACAGGTGTTGTGTGCATCTGAGTTTGTTCCAATCTAGGGGGAGATTATTGGGATCAAGATTTGACAAGGAAAGATTGGAATCTTCTCAACCTCCTCAAAGAAATGGCTAAGTATGGAATACAAGAAAACTTGGCACTTCGAGCAAGCATAGAACTTATTCAAGAAAGGTATACTTTCGAGCAAAAGTTGTTTTATGTAACTCTTCTAAGTGTTAGTTCGAGCAAACTACACTTCATCAAGCAAGGTTGTTCTTCAAGTCGAGTAAGGTTTGTTTCTAAGAAAACCTTTAACTTAACCATGCTAAAACCAAGTATTTCGGTGGATCGAGTAAGGTTCAATAAACAGTGGTCCAAGCACACTTGAAGGAAGTTATGAAGAAATTATTCTAAGGACTTCCAACGAGCAAGGTTCAACCTCGAGCAAGCTACAGTGTCACCGGCACACTTAACTTGTTCAAATAAGTTAAGTAACAAAAGGTTGATGGGATCAAAGAAGAACATGTTTGCTCGTAGGATACTATCGAGCAAAGTTTGGTATTATCATGAAGATTGAAGTTTGCTTGAAGAATATTTTCTTAGGAAAATATTCTAAGTAAAGCTTGCTCGGAGAACTGTTTCAAGCACACTTATGGTTACAAGGTCTGCTCGAAAAGGATACAAGCTTACTCGAAGACCTGCTTACACTTGTAATATATTTGAATACGTTTGAATACGTTTTGTAACAATCATTAGGGTTGCTAAAACATGTCAGGTGTGCCTATTTAAGGAAACTTTAGGGCACATTTATGACAACAGACCTGAGGGAATATTGTGTGATTTGACGGCTGACATCTTTCTCGTAAAAGGAATATTTCGTACGGAAATTAGCCTGACACTAAACATTCCACCTAGAAACCCTAATAAATCTTCATTGTATGCTTGATAATATTAATGGAAATATTTTGAGTGACTTGTGTGTGTTTGTTTCATTGCTGTTCGTCTAGTAACTTTTTCAATATCATTGATTCCGCCTTTGATGTTCATTGGATCTTCATAAGAGCAAACCAGGTAACCGTCTTGTCAACACACTGTTGTTGGTTACGAGACTGATTTTGTGAGTTAGATCGGTCCTGACATTCCTTGTTATCTATCAGGTTTTGAAAAATACCCGTTGGGTATACTCGGCCCAAAACCCGTAGAGTTTCTATCAGGTTTAACGGGTTTGGACAAAATATATCTAATCAGCTGAAAAAAATAATTACCAATTACAATAAAAATAAATTATCTCTAATAATTGTATAAACAACTTTCGAGAAATATGTATTTCTTCAAAATTCCACAAAACAAGAAAACAATTAAACCAATACATACATATATGAATACACAAACACACACAGACACACACACACACATATATATAGTGGGTTATTCTAAAAATAAGTAGTTTCCTAGGAAGACTAGGAATAAATCACAGTTATTGGATCATGTTAATCAGTGGTTGAAATTTAAAATTACCAATAACCGACATAGTTTCCTAAAATTACTCTTTTATCATTATAACCGACATAGTTTCCTATAATTATTCTTTCACCATAATTTGTAATGCCAAATATCATAAATTTGTTGGTTCTTACCATTCTTAGAAAACTCATAATTTTTATTTGAACCATTTTCTATATAAAGTTATGTAGGGTACCACGGGTAAATGAGTCAATGTTATTAGGTAATCAAGTTATTGCAAATTCCAAACCAATCCCAAACCCATGAAAGTTTCAAAACTAACCCCAAACTTTAATGAGTCGGGTATTACCTGTCCCATTTTTGTCGGGTATCAGGTTTTTCCATCGAGTTCAGGTTTGACTACCATCCCTAAAATTAATTGTTTATTTTTAGTAAAGTGATATGTTTATATTGTTGACAATTCTTTCTACTCCTTTTTTTAATAGACCGTATATTTTCTAACGTGAGTTAACCAACTCTTGATTCACACAAAATCCTACATATTGGCAATGTCACGTAACCAAGTGTTGGCTTAACAACAAGGCCTAGTATAAAGACAATACATGCCCAGAGTGAAATTTGATAGGCGAGGGCTGGTCAGAAAGTGTGTATTTCCATCTCCACAATTGAACTAACGTCCACACATAAGTATTATACACACACTATGGGTACACTAATATGCTTCACACCACTTTCTACCAAGATCACTCACAAGTTCAAAGACTAAATTGTCAAAATAATTCTTTCATCAAAAAAATGGAGTAGAAAGAATTATCAAGAACATAAACCCTTTATAAAAACCAAACTTTCTAGTTTCTACTTGTTTTGCGAAAGAAATCGTTATTTCATCTCGAGCAACCATGGAAACTAACTGCTTCGATTGTACTTCTAAACAAAGATTCAAAATGTGTTTTAATATACCCTTTGTTTGTTATCTAACTAGCCTTTACCCAGCGTCTTTCTTCAGGGCAAGTCGGTAAAAAACTAAAAACCTAAACAGTGGTAAAACTCAAGCGTGAAACGGTAAGTCGACGCGAATACTGTCGGTTTCAGTTATGTGCGTTATTGTACCAAAACTAAAACCAAAATATTCAACGCTTGTTTGGTCAGTAAACCCGGGCGATGGTAAAGCCCAAATGTTGTCGATCCCGGGAATTGAGGCGGTAACTCGACACGAATTCGGTTATGTTCGCTACGATACATGAACTAAAACCCGGGGGTATAAAAATCAAGGTGGACCAATGGGTTGGTGTTGGTTGGTAAACTCAGGCACTGGTCAACCCGAGCGCTGTCGGTCCCGGACACTGAGGTTGTGAGTCCACACGAATTCGGTCAGTATACTTCACGTTCGTTACCTTACTGGATTTAAAACAAACAAACACAAAATTGGCGTTCGGTCGGCGAATTCGGTTGATTTATGTCAGTTTGTTACCGTAACGAAACTAAAACAAACATAACAAGCACAAAATTGATATTTGGTCGTCTTCTGTTATGTTCGTTACGATACTGTAACTAAAGTTGGATAAAAAAAACAAATGTCAGAGACCAATATGGTGTCGGCAAGTGGCTTAAACGAGACTTAGCAACACCAAAGTCCTTAATTGTATTTGTATACAGTAATAATTTGTAATACTAATGAACTAATATTTTACTATATACTAGTAGAAGACTCGTGCGATGCTGCGGCGCCGATGAGTTTAACGTGGTACTTGTTTATGATTGTTGATCATCTCGTGATATATTGCCCAACAGTTTTGTTAGTTTCTTATTTGTATAATATGTTAATGGAGTTTTTTATGTATTTATGTTTATTGTTTTATTTTTCTTAAAGTTTTCGAGTTAATAGGATCGATGTAGTCTATAGATATAGATGTCATAAGATTTAGACATCAAGTATTCATATTTTTCGTTACAACTTCAGAAAGTGGATATGCATATATGGACTATCACATTACACATGTAAGATGACAATGGTTATAATATTGTATTAGATCGTATAGCACTAAATACATTACATTTTGATATAATCAATATTTTTCTTCAAGGTTAGTTCAAAAGCTAAATTCTGAGACAATATACATTTGGTTGGATAGCCACTATCATGAAAACATAACTAAAAACTGACATGAATTATTAGTCTAAGTATACCTATATGATTATTTTTACAACACTAATCTTAGCAACACCTAGCTAGTCCATACATTTATAACCAACGCAATCAAAAATATATTAATACAAGAAAAAAAGGCCTTTGTTTCATCCAAATCACCTTTGGTCCCATGACATAAATGTAAGCAATTGCTAAGAAGAATTTAAAGATTGCATCACCCCTTTTGCATATTCAACCTTCTCAGGCGGATCGATGGTGTTTCCGGATGTAGGCTGTTTTCCTGCGAGGGCAGAAATGTAATTTCATATTTTTTCATTACCATATGTGAACACATGGTCGGTAGGAATTTCTTGAACCGAACTTGATTGTAACCAAGAAACAATGGGTAATTGCCAATATCCTAATGACAGCATATAGTTTAAGCCCTCCAAGTTGCAACCATAAGAAATAGATGTCATTCCTTGTCAAGTTTCTAGCCTGCGTTGCGACCAAAATCAGGTTATAATTACTAATTGAACCTACCTTTCAGTTTGATAATAAAAGAAAATTCAAATTTGCAGCTGCATTTGAAGTAGAGAATAGGTTTATTACCAATGGCAATACTCGGACCCGTCCCTAAAAACAAGTTTTCAAATTTAATATCAAAATAACAAGTGATGAAAATTTTCATACTAACTTTGTGATATCTGCAGTATCATCAAGAGTAGACAAGAATATAATTTCCTATAGAATAATTAAAGAAAGTTAAAAAAAATAACACAAGAAAAAACCAAAGTCAACACAATATAGGTATGCAAGTATAAAATGATAATCATATATTAGACGTAAAAACTTTAGTTCGTTATGTCTTGAAGTTCATTTCAGTCTTTTATCATTTTCTTCAATCTTCATTGATCCGGTTTTGTAGAGTTGAAGTCTCATTTTGAAGTTCGTTTCTTTCAATTGTCACCTGCCAATGAAAGGTACTACTAATCACTAAATTAAAAGGTGATTTTGGCATGTTACTAAAATAATAAGGTTGGCCCGTTTAGTAAATATGACAAGTTTG